>NC_081243.1:3890844-4190844 GCF_902713425.1 Acipenser ruthenus | reverse complement strand
AGCAATCAGCAGAGATGCACACTGAGCTAATTTTAAATGCAGCTTATATAGTTTTCTGGAACATCATACAAGAAAGAAATTAAACAGTGTAACCATATAAGGATTGGTTATAAGACAAAGGAAGTGGACACCATATAGGGTCACAGTCAGGCTATAGAACAAGCCATTTCAGAGAATCATACAAACAGTCATCAGACAAGTGCACGCTAGACATGACAGCTAAAATTAGTTTACTGGTTGCTCCTTGTTACCCACAAGGGTTGTTTACTTTAGATTCTCATTGGTTCGTCTGAATAGAGAGGTTAATAATAAGTCTCTGATTGGTTGTTGCTACTCCTGCCGGTGGGGGGCAGTTCCCCCCCCCCCCCGTGAGTTCCAAGGAACAGCCAGTTTAGTTTAAAACAAATTATACTTTTGCATTTTGTTACACACAAAATCATTATTTTCCTTTAATACATGTCCCGCTAGCCCTATTGGCTTGGGACAGGCTTCAACTTCAACCTAACGTTA
Source organism: Acipenser ruthenus (assembly GCF_902713425.1). Taxonomy (NCBI): domain Eukaryota; kingdom Metazoa; phylum Chordata; class Actinopteri; order Acipenseriformes; family Acipenseridae; genus Acipenser; species Acipenser ruthenus. The sequence continues at coordinate 4,190,334 of NC_081243.1, read as the reverse complement.
CAGTCTGTATTGGTATCTTAAAACCTATTTGCTTCCTTTTGAGCAAGCTTTGCAATTGCAATGTTACAAAAATTCCATTACATCACTTACAAGCAATGTTTTAATGACACAGGGTGGGGTTATAGCAGAATGTACATACTGTTTTAAAGGTGTATGTATTTAATGAGTGATCCCATGATCCTTGCTGTGTCACGAGAGCTATTCACCATATATGTATGTATTGTAAGCAGTTTAAAATTACCAGAATAAAGCTATTACGTGTAGTTTTGTGCATGTAAACTTTTCATACAAATTTAAAATGGTATAAAGAAATCATTGTATTTAATTTATTATTTTCAAACAAAGAAATACCAACAGAAAGTTGTCAGTTACTCTGTTTACTCAACAGTTGATTCAGGCAGTGCTTGAAATGGGGCCGTACTCACCACCACTTTTCAATTTCAAATATTTGAGTCACTGACTATCTGTTCTGCATTTATGTGACTTTCTAGTTGTTACTTTGTTGGCCCACCAGCAGCTGTAAGATTAACGTCATAGCAGAGCATAGACTGCAACTCCCAGAGTGGATTACAAAACCATTTCAAATGATCCAGGTCAAGTCGTGGTGATGAGAGAGGGAGGTCACTTTATTTATTTATTTTTTTTCTCATTTCAAGCACTGGATACAGGTGATTATGGCAGAATAGATAGGTAAATGTATATTATAAAATCGACTTTGTAAATGGATATAAATGCTCAATTAAATACTACAAATCATAGCATGCTCCTACTACTCGTGCAGAATGGTCAGTAATGATACGTTTTAAATTCTTACTCGTTGCCCCTTTAAAACACGACCCAACACACACAGGAATGGATTTTTGAAGCGCGGTTGCACTATTTTTAATAAACACAAAAACAAAAATAAACAAAACAAACACCTAGCTCTTCTTTGAGCAATAACTAAAACAAAACAGGAACATAAACTAAACAGGACAGCTAAGCTGTTTACCTGTACAAAAACAAACAGAATAGCACACACACACAACAAAAAGGCTTCACTCTACCCTTTTTCTTTTTAAATTACGGCTGTACCCACACACCAGCACAGTCGGGCTTCTACCCTCTTCAGCAGCTGCCCCAAGCAGACTGACTGCTCTCCTTTTAAACCCTGCACCTGGCTCCAATTTTCAATAGTAGCTAGGTGCAGGTAATGATCAATCAATAAAACAATTAACAAAAACAATTAAACAATTAACAAAACAAAAGTGTGCCTTCCGCACATGTTTTTTCTTCAGAGAGGTTTTAACCCTCTCCCTGCCATCTCACAATATATATATATACACACACACACACACATATATATATATATATATATATATATATATATATATATATATATATATGATATTGATAAAACAGAATACTAAATATGACTTGTATTTTTCTTCAATAAAGCATTAGTCTGAATTGCAATTTACACTACAGGTCTAAATCATTAAACATCTTTGTAAGTACAAATACAGTATACATGATTATATCTTCTGACCACTTTAATCCGATGACCATTTGAAAAACATTGATTTCTATCATTGTGACATTATTAGTATTTTACAAAACAGAAACAGTTCTAATAACAGTTTGAGTAGTCAATTAGTTTTACTTTGGGAAAATCAGCCTGCCAATACACTGCATTTGACAATGCTGACGTTCTGAAATAACATGTTAAGCAACTAAATGATTAAGATGTTGCTGAAGTCAATCACCATTCACCCATATTTCATTAAACAGATGTATATTGAGATCTATGATTAACAAAAGAACTAAGCACCATTAAACTGAAATCTATTTTAAAGAAATCAATCCACCATTATACAATGCTGCAGTAGCATGTTATATCTGAGTTCAAGTAATGATCATAGACAGTGCTAAAGACATGCTGTATACAGTTATAAGGGTATATTAATCACATAATCATTCCCTTTTCTGTGAAGAAAACTCTATTTTTTCTTCTTTGTACTCAGTTTGCAAGGTCAGCCCTGATTGGCACCTATACTCTCCATATTCAATCACACTGTGCTTGCCCTGAGTTATAGTCAGCTTGACTGGCAGCTTTACATCAACTTCTTTCCTGATCACAGACACAGAGAGCTTGGTGTGCGGATGGATTGTCGCTGGTAGGGTGATGTTCACCTTCTTTGTCTCAGTGTGTGATTCAGATTTCCCCTTTTCAACTGTGAAGGTGTTGCTGACAGACAAAGTGAATTCTTTCTTCACTTTGAACACATCTACAGAGAAAGTTGTCCCTGCACTAATTGTTGTAGAATTATTAAAACTGAAGTTCTCAGTGATAGTACCTGTGTACTCCTTGCTGAGTGATGTGGAGAAGGTTTGCTCATGGTCAGTTGGGTTCAGACCACAGATAGAATCGATGATGAAGGACTTCTCCTTCTCTTCCTTCTTCTCCCAGAGGACCTCCGCAGTCACAGTCCCCTTGCCAGGCTTCAGAGGGCGCAGGTGGGACACACGGTCATGGAACGACAGTACACCATAGTCAGGAACACGCTCGCCATCCCGGGCCGTGATGTATCTGCCTCCTCTGTCTCCGTGCTCATATAGAAGCCAAGCACCTTTTTGCACAATGTGGGAGGATGCCATGTCATTGAAGGAACCATAGCACAGATTTGCCTCGCAGGTGAGGACTATTTCTTTTCCTTTGTAGTTTGAGTGTTCATACAGAGTGATCTTAGGGTCGTGCAGGTCCTCTGTGATGAGCCTCAGTGAAGAAACAGTATCATGCTTACTGACATTGCTGTACTCTCCTTCCTCATAGACCCACTCCAACCCCTTGTAGTTGAGGTGTTCGTATAATACCCAGGGTTGCCCGATCACTTTCACTGAGGATATGCAGTTGTCAAAGTTTTTGTGGACCAGGTTTTGAATGTCATCGGTGAATTCCATGCTGAGACCGCGGAAATCAGGGTGCGCATAGACAATGATCTTGTTCATGGTGACTGCTGAAGGCTGTGTCTTTGAGGGTTTATATCTCAGAGAAAGTGTGAGCTGAGTGAAGGAAAGAGAACCTTTTATACAGTCAACTTCCTGAACTAGGGGAGGGAGGAGTGTATGGAAGTGTTGTGCAAGAGAATGATCTGAACAGTCATTCCATGTCGATTAAACTGTCACATGGGTTGATGGCAAAAGTTTTTTTTGCAATTTTCAAATTGGGCATCACTTTGGTAAATCGGACTGCTGAGGTGGGAAGCTGTGGGAAACAGTAAATGTGTATTCATCTTTGTAATGCTTTTTATTGTAACTAATGCAGCTATTTTGTCAGGTAAAGCATAATAATAATATTAATTTAGTGGGAAGAGTGATCCCATGATCCTTGCTGTCTCACTAGAGCTATTCACTGTTTACTATGTATTTTGGGTATGTATTGTAATCAGCAGAATAAAGCCACTACATGTCGTTTTTTAAACGTAACTTCATACAAATTTAAAATGGTTAAAAGAAAAAGACTGGTTTAATCATTGTATTTTTTGTCAGTTACTCTGTTTACTCAACAGTTGATAAAAGTGATTATGGCAGAATAGACAGGTAAGGCATCTTGTGTTATATTTTAAATGCATATTATAATCAACTTTGTAAATGGATATAAATTCTCAATAAAATACTACAAATCATAACATCTTGTGTAAATTGCAATTCAGACGAATGGTTTTTGGTAGAAAAATACTATTTAGTTTAAAAGTAATATTTAGTATTCTGACCCCTTTTCGATATGTGTTTTCTGTTCCCAACCATACACGGAATATCTGTCTGCCCAACTCATACACGCAGTTCCCAACCAGACCTCTCCTCTCACCTCCTCCCCGTCATCCATCCCTATCTCTTACTAAGCAGCCCTCGAAGGCCCCCCGTGAAAGTCTCTTCATGAATTCAAATAGATAGGACTAAATAACAATGAATAGAAAAACTAAACAAAAAAAAGACCCCAAACTATACATTTCTCTAGAGCTGGATTGCAGCAGTTAAAGGCTTAACAGCTATTAATGAAAGGTTTAAAGAAATGGAGAAAGATGGAAAATAAAAACACAAAACAGGGTCTTGCTAATGTTTAAATCTGTGTTTGCGTGCAATGTGTGGAACTGTTGGTGCTTACAGAATGTAACCAATACATTTGATTCATTATCCAAAGTATGTGTGTAATGGAATTTTTATAACATCGCACTTGCTTAGCTTGCTCAATAGCAAACAAATAGGTTTTAAGATAACAATATAGGTTGTAACGTTAAGTTTAAGTTGAAGCCTGTCCCAAGTCAATAGGACTAGCAGGACATGTTATAAGGAAAATAATAACTTTATGTGTAATAAAGTTATAAAAAGTATAATTTGCAGTATACTGAACTGACTGTTCCTTGGAACTCGCGGGGGGTGAACCATCACCCACCGACAGCCAATCAGAGACTAACTATTAATCTCCCCATTCGGATGAACCAATGAGGATCTAAAAGTAAACAACTTTGTGGGTAACAAGGAGCAACCAGTTTAAACTAATTTTAGCTGTCATGTTTAGCATAAACTTATCTTGTGACTGTTTTATGATTCTCCAAAAATGGAGATAATTTCTTTTTCTATAACTTGACTGTGACCCTATATGGTCCCCACTTCTTTTAAGTTCTATAACCAATCCTTATATGGTTACACTGTTTAATTTCCTCCTTTGTATGATGATCCAGAAAACTATATAAGCTGCATAAAAAATTAGCTGGGTGTGCGATTCTGCTATTGCTAACAGAGTCTGTGTCACTCTGTTGAACGCTCCAGTTTGCAAACTTATCTATTAAAGGTAAACTTCTGTTTGACTCAATTTGTCTCTTGGCACATTCTTTTCGGGTCTAAAAGGAGATATTGAAATTTCCACTACAATTGTTTCTTCTTTTTATTAATAACGTTAATGTTTTTTTTTTTGGTTGTGTAAGAATATACAAAATCTGAATGGCTGGAGAGATTTTTCAAGTTCCATATACAATTGTAAAAATATAAAGTGTTATTGAAATCTCCAACTTTGTATATGCTAAATTGATTTCAAAAGTCTAATAAAGGAAATTATTTGTTCAATTGAGGGTTCAATGAAATAATTCAGAGCAGCTCCTCAGTTGGAACAAAAACCAGCAGAGACACAGACAGACAGACAGCAGGGGGTCCCCAGGACCAGGGCTGAAAACCACTAATGTACACAGCAGAGCTGCTATACTGGCTGTGGTTAACACTGTACAGCAGCTGTGCTGTGCGCAACAGTGTATAGCAGCTCTGCTGTGGTTAACATTGTACAGCAGCTCTGCTGTGCACAACACTGTATAGCAGCTCTGCTGTGCACAACACTGTACAGCACCTTTGCTGGTATTTATATTGCACCCTTAAAAGGAAACATGTTCTGATTTGTACTCAGGAGCAGGCAGGGTGGAGCAATGTGTGGAAAAGCATCTTTCTTTCTTCTTGTAGCCTGATAACACATGCATACACTCTCTGTTTCTACTTTCTCAACTCTGCTTCTGTGACCTTCCACACTTACTTCCATTCCATTCCATGAAGGTCTTAAAGGCACAGTGCTCCAGTCTCTATCTTACTCGAGTAAATGTAAACAAACTGGAATATCAATAAAGATTGCACAAAAGTTGTAATTACTTTAACATTAACTTTTAATTTTTAGTATCTATTTCTGATCTCTAAATCAAACCCAGTTCCTGTAGGGCCAGTGCTGCAGTGTCTCTGCTGGTTTTCATTCCAACTTCTCAATTACTTCATTGATCTAATTATTATTATTTACTCAATTTGACATTTGTAGCTTGTTTTTGCAAGGAATTTTACAGTTAATGATTTAAAATGTGCCCTGCTTGATCCAAGTAGGTTCAATTTCTATACAATCAGCACCCCTATGACAGGGTCACACTTCTTCAGGCAATGGACGGTGCCTGTCAAGGCTGGATACGTCACAGCAGGCTTTCTTTTTCCCTCATTGCATTGCCAGAGAGAACATCTGCTGAGGTGTTGATGTATAATGCAGCCAGACAGAAATGAGAGAAATGGTGGTGATGATGCTGAATGATGTTAACACTGTACATTCTTCATCTTGTTATCTATTTTTTATATTGTATATCTGTGACAGAGAGAGAAAGAATTCGAACTGTAAATCTCCCTCCCGACAAAAAAGGCGCTTGGTAAGGTTGATCGTATGCTTACTTCTAGATGGACTGCCTTGACGGTAGGCGGAAACCGGAAGGTGTCCATATTAGGGGGAGCGTGTATTTGCATGTACCTGGAAGGATTCCATTGCAATCAGCTGCGGGGCGGGAGGAGTGAGAGTCGGGAGCTGCCGCCGCGGAGCCAGCACTAGACCCGGAGCACGTCCCTCACAGCATAGCACAGCACAGCACCAGCACAGCACCAGCACTCACCACGACCCCGGAGAAAGAGCACAGTTTCGTGCACGGAGGATTGTGGTTCAGGAGTGTTATTATTTTGTTGTTCAGGAGTGTAAACCTGCCGGTTCCCCCCCCCCCGATACCATTATTATTTTTGGCAAGTATTGAAATTAAAACACAGACGTTTTTGGGAGAACTCTGGTCTGGACATTGCCTCTTATTTACACCACTCAAATCCTGTTCACAATATCTAAATACAAAAAGAGGAATAAACTAATATGAACACAAAATAATAATAGTATTGATAGTTTTGAAGCAATCCTTTGATGTATTTACTTCAATATGTTTCAAAAGCAGTAATATTTTATTTTGGTTCACTGGTTAATTGTGATATCACCTTGTGTTAAATGTTTTGATATGAGTATAAATGTGTGTGAATGGATTTGACCCATATGAGTTTTGCAAATTTGTGTTTTGATATTTGTGTTCACTGTTTTGACCATTGTATTTGAAGTAAAATTGTGCTTCAGCAACTGAGAAAAACTGAAAGTCAGCTGCAGTGTGTGCCTAAAGCGTCAAAAACATGGAATGAAACTCATAACTATTCTATCTTCCAAAATTATTGATTCAAAGTGCAATGTCAGAGTTTGGCAGTGTCCTTGAGGTGGGAGTTTTTCGGAGCCAATGCAACGCAATTGGATGAGAGCAGTAGAGAGGGTGCTGTTCCCTAAGGCCACATTATTGCCTTCATAACCTAATTATATACTGACACCTAGTGGTTTAATCCTTCATTTACAATTCCACAGTGTTCAACACCTCACTGATACAGTGGCTACATAATAACAGCTTGTTAGTTTTATTCAGTGTTTGTATTGTTAAAACGCAGTGAGGTTTGTATAGTATTAATATTGGTGGAGATGTTTATATAAATGCCTCAATTGCTTTATTAGTGCAGGCTACCCCCCTCCTGTCACTGATCCCAATGCTGATCCTGCTGCTGCTCCCAGTGCAGCTCCTACAGCCAGCCCTGCTGCTGCTGCTGCAGCTGAACCCAGTACTGCTGCAGACCCTGCCCCTATCCCTGCCCCCACACATCCTCCAATCACTGCTGCTCTCAGACACTCCTTTCCAGTCACAACAGAACATCAGCTTTGCTTCATGCTTCCAACCCAGCTATAGCCGTATGTTAATGCAACACAACCCACACCCTGTCATGTCTTATCCCTTACTTACCATACACAAGGACAGGATGTTGCTTCAGGACACAACCAGCCCGATTTTCAAAAGGGGCACAGGAATAAACAGGTCGCACAACACCTTTGTGTTTTGAAAATGCAGTCACATTACAGCTTGTTAAGTAATTAAAGTCTGGAATTAGTTCTATTTGGGAATTAATTACTTATTTTCAAAAGGAGCAAAATGCAAATGTGATCCAAAATATACTCGCTGAATATACTTGTCTATACGAGTCTCAAACTGGCTGCGACCAAAAGGGTTGACTGTAACTTGAAATATGCGTGGAACCTTACATTTAATTTGTGTCTCAACATCCGTGTGTAATCACGGCAAGCCTTTATTTTAGTTGTTTGGTTATTAAGACAAGAGAATTAGAACAGACCTATTAGCTATTTCGTTCATAACCAACAAGTCTATATTTTATGAATAAATACCTTTAAAAAAAAAAAAAAAAAGCTTTGTTGTGTTATTTATTATTATTGATCATTTTCCCCTAGAGGATTTTATACAATTGTTTTCAATGTTTAACTGCTTAAAACTGCTGGTAGATCATCTGTGAATTATCCAAAAAATATAAACATGAATAAATGTAATAGAAATATCTACACACATGTTAAATGTTCTCTTCTTGTATTATACAGAGCAGTCTTTAACATATTTTTTTTTCTTATGGAGCTCTTGCCTTTTTCTTAAAGATAGATAAGTCACACAGCCTTACTGTGGTGGCTTCCCATGATTTTGCCACTTCTTAGTTTTGGAAGCGAGATATCCCATACATTCACGACTCGTCATCCATTTACATCCACTTCTTATTTAACAGAATGATTCCAGGCTTAAGATTTCTCAATCTTCATAAAACAATTAGCTTTTATTTTATTTACATCAAAAACAGTCCAACGAGTGGAAAATCCTTCCAGCCAATACAACAGTATTGTAACGTTTTTGTGTTCCTGTAGTGAAAAAATTAAGCTGACAAATGGTTTTTGATTCAATAACACTTTATATACAAGAAAAGTATACCTCCAATACAATCATATAAGCATGAGATTTAAACTGACTTTGGACAAGGCCTCGGTGCAGCTCAGTGCATGTGTTTGTATTAGAAAGCACGGATATCCATGGAGTCAATTCGAAAGAGATGAAAAGAAACTTTACAATGTTTGGCATTTACACCTTTGTAAACACTTGTTGACTCCACTCCCATTTGTCTTACTTCTGTCCAATGATAAGGGTTTCCTGCTGTGGGGGAGAAGGGGGTTGCATGCCACGTTGTGCCTAGCAGGGCGCATCCATCTTATCTTTCATTTCCCCTCCCCCCTCTCACACTATCTCTGCCTTTCAGCGTTTAGCTCTGACTTCCAGTCGTGTTAAGCTATGCAAAACTGCATATTATAATAAGAAACAAACCACATACACACCCAATTTAAACATAACAATTTAACTATAAAAGAAAAACATGTCTATAATGTAAAACATAATTAATAACATAATTAATACCTCTGCAGAAAGCCATCACTACATTCCGACCTTATGGACTGAGGCAGTGATTGTAGTGAACAGGTGTTGGTCAACCCGTATTTATTTAGAAGGACAGAGGGGTGAAAGAGCACAGGGTAGGCAGAAGTATGCTTACTATACCATTTAAATTTAAAGTATCTAGATAAAGTACCTTGCTCAAGGGTACAGCAGCAGTACCCCCCACCTGGGAGTGAACCCATGACCCTCCGGCCAAGAGTATATATATATATATATACACACATACAGCAGCAGCACACCTATGTATATAATGTATGTAGCACGCTAGAAACCTTTTGTTGTCCGCATCCCCGTTTCTGCAGGGGACTTATTTTCCAGCTAGTTGGGATGGGGGAGGGGTCGTTTCATTTAAAGGCAGGCGGTCTGTGTTGGAACGGTGAAATCGAGTTCTTGGGGATACTACAAGAAAAAACTCTTGCACTTTAAAACTTTGGTAAATTCAGCTTATTAACTTTACGTGTCGTGCCTTGCAGAGCTCTGTTTGCTGTTCTAAATACAAATGTTACATTACTTTAACCATAGAAGCCACAGACTGTTTAGCGATTGGGTCATGCTGCTGACAATACTATCCTGACCATTCTGTTTCTGTAGGGGTAAGAACCTGTTTCTTTTAATAGTATATTGTTTGTAAATATTGTCTGTTTCTACTTTTGAGCGCAGGTTTTTTCTTGTGTTTTGCATTTTAAAGTATTTTCTTTGTTTAGCATTATTTTATGTTCTTGTGCATATGGGAACACTCTGGACTATTTTGACTGAATGATTGGTTACAAATTATAGTGATTTTCTCTGCTATAATAAAACATACATGTTGAGTAAGATTACCAAATTAATTATGAGTAATGTGTGTAATTACTTTTGGATAATCTTGTATTAAATAAAATTGCTGTTTTAAAACACTCTCTCCTCTCTCTCATTCATATATATATATTTATTGTGAGCGAGCTTGTAACTCACTCAGGTTCGTTGCCCCTTTAAGAACTGCGACCCAGCACACAGAAATGGATTTTCAAAGCGCGGTTGCACTATTTTTAATAATACACAAATCAAAACACACAAAACCAAATAAACACCTAGCTCTTATCGAGCACGAACTACACACGCAGGAACCTAACTAACACAGGACGGCTAAGCCGTTTACCTGCCCCAAAACTTAATTAAACCACACAGGTTTGCACTATACCTTTTCACCCGACTGCTCGGAAGTAGAGCACCTCTCCTGCTTCCTTCTACTCAGTAGCCTTGAGCACACTGGCTTCACTCCTTAAATACCCTGCACCTGGTCCTAATTTAATAACAACCACCAGGTGCAGGGGATTAAACAATAAAATAATTAACCAATTTAAATTAAACAATAAACAAATACAATTAAACTAAAACCAGTGTGCATTTTCACATGTTTTCTGTGCAGGGAGGTTTTAACCCCCTCCCTGCTGTCTCACAATATATATATATATATATATATATATATATATATATATATATACACACAACAAACACATTGTCAATGTGAAAAAACAAGTTTGAAAAACGCAACAACTGTTTAAAGGGGTGATATCAAACACAAAAGTCCAAGTTAGGAGAAGCAATTAGGCCAATCTTGTCAAGCATCAAGCAAATAGGCACAATTGGAAAAGTGCTGGGGCTCAAGATTCATGCAATTCTTGCTTCTAAGTAGGCGCCTTTTTTTGATCGCTTCGCTCCACTTTATCGCTCCACTTGAAATGCTCTTTGTATGACTTGAAGTGACTGAGACACACACACACACTGAGATACACACACACGTACACACACTCTGAGACACACACATAAACTGACATACACACAATGACACATACACACACACTGAGGCATACACTGAGATACACTGACACACACATACGTACACACACTGAGACACACACAGATACACTGAGACTGACATACACACACAATGACAAACACACACACAGATACTCGTACACTGAGACAGGAACATTCTGAGACGCTCACAGACGCACTGAAACACACACACCGAGACACACATACACTGAGAGAAACACACACTACAATACACTGTGTGTGTGTCTCAGTCACTTCAAGTCATATAAAGAACATATCAAGTGGTTTGATCTTGCAACATGACGTTCTTGAAGAGCACATGGCCTTAGCACGCTGTGCCACTGTGCATTTCAAGTGGAGCGAAGCGATCAAAAAAAGGCGCCAAGTTAGGCAAGAATTGTGTGAATCTTGGATCCCAGCACCTTCCAATTGTGCCTATTTGCTTGATGCTTGAGAAGATTGGCCTAATTGCTTCTCCTAACTTGGACTTTTGCGTTTATCACCCCTTTAAACAGCTGTTGCGTTTTTCTAACTTGTTTTTTTACATTGATAATGTTTTTGTTATAGATATCACTTCTTTTTTTACTTCATCAAATAATGAATAAAGCGAGGGAAAGATATTCGAGAATGTGTACGGTAGACAGACAGACATTACAAGAGAGTAATAAGTAGAGTAATATAAGAGAAATGAGAAAAGATTTGAAAGTAAAATAATGGTAGAAGGGACTTTTGGACAGTATTGGAAGTGTAAACATTGTATTCTTATAGTTTCATGAGAGGTGAAAACAATATGTCTATTTTGGTAGGTATTGATATTTACGTAGGTACAAAACTACAATGTTATAAACGGTTCAAAAGGTACATATGCATGTCCGTGCTAAAGATTAGTATACTAACACGTTTTAATGCTGGAAAAAAAAACATTATTCTACTTGATATAGTGGTGTTACGAAGTTAGGCTAAGGCATTTGTAAAGCATTAGATCTCTTCATAAAAGGCCATATACGTTTTGTTTGCCTTTCTTGACCATGGCTTGACTTCAATAAGTGCCTCATTTGCATGCACCATTTTCCAGTAGCACCCACAGCAAGAACAGACACATAGTGTCCTGAAGTAACATCCTGTCCTTGGTGTATGATAATGGAATCTAATTGGTAATTCCTGTTGTCCTCAGTAATTGTGCTCTTCTGCACAGCAGTAAACTTGTGTCACTTTGTAAAGGTCCCGTCTGGTTTGGTTTCCCACAGCATAAGTTGGACTGCAATCATTCTTCCTGATGATTGAATAAGTTCACGTTTCATGATTCGAGAAATTTTGCATTGCCTACATTTGCTACCGGGAATCATTGCCCATTTGTCATTTCTATAAATGAGTTCTTCCAAACACATGGAATCTGTACCAGCAGGTACATGTAGAAGATAAATTTACAACACCTCTTGGTTTGATGAGCAGTAGTTACATGTAGTACATAGAATGGCATGACTTATTGTGACTGAAACCATGCGAGATACTTAAAGACAAATTTCGGACAATTTGGTGAGAAACTCTGCAACATGTTGCTGCTCACCTCTATTGAAAGGTTCTCATAAGAAGTGACAAATATCCACAGTAGTTAGAGACGCAGTGGATGGCAAGTGATCCTATTTGTGAACAAAGCTCCTGACAGCCTCTTGTTGACTGTGTTTTAATGAATCCTTCAGAGGTTGAAAGTGAAGAAGGCACTGCAATGTTGCATTTGCATAGCATGAGGTGAAATTGGGGTTGCTCAAGCCTCTGAATGGATGTGTAAGTGCAATGTTCTCTTAGAAGATTGAGGCTTTCGCTGTTCCTGAACATTAATGATGGCTCGGTGAATGAAATGCGCATGATCTTTTACCTTGTGTCCCTTGTTAGTCTCCTTCAAGCTTTTCAACTACGGACAATAAATCCCTCTGAGCCGATGGTACTCTTCAACTGCAGTTTGTGGGGTCAAAGTTGATAAGGTGGATACCGCTTAAGGAAGTAACTGTGGAAAGTGCAATGAAACTTTGTCCATAGGAGAAAATGAAGTTACCACGATCCATCATAACTGTTTTTAGAGTCATCCCTTGACATTTGTGAATGGTGATTGCATGAGCACCAATGACTGGGAACTGCTCTCGAACAATGTAGACTCTGTCCATGATTTCAAACTTTGAGCATGAATGTTGAAAGATATGGTTGACTCCATTGTTAAATTTGATGGTTATGGTTTTGAGCATACTTTTGTTTTCCAGATAGTAGACAAATACATCTATGCACTTAAAAGCTTGCGAATAAGAAGCTGGCGAATAAGCCAACTTCAGCCTCGTGTTTTACAGTGTAAATGTATGAAAAGAAGACAGACGTAGCCATAATACAGTCAAATTTAATGTCACTTCTATTAATGTCACACTTTGTTTATTCTCATCAAATTGAAATGTCCCGGCCCGAATATAATGCATGCTGTGACTTTGATGTTTTGTTTTTAAAATGTATTAATGATCAATGCATTGCTGAGTTTGTTGCGCTCACTTATCAGGTGGTGTCTGGAATGATCCAAATACAATTAAAACAGCGGGTGGAGGCGTGAAATAAATATATTTATAACTTCTCTTATGCAATTATTTCAATAGCGATTAATACCTTTTGCGGTCCATTAAAATAAATTAAAATTAAATCAGCTCATTTTTGCTGTTTAATCTACTATTTCTTAATAATACAAGTAAAACTACAAAGAAAAGTTTGAAGTATCTGGTATTGCCAGGCAGTCTCCCATCCAAGTACCAACCAAACATGCATATTATTATTATTATTATTATTATTATTATTATTATTATTATTATTTATTTTTTTTAGCAGACACACTTATCCAGGCCAACTTACAATTGTGACATACAATTACCCATTTATACAGTCAGGTTTTTTTACTCGACCAATCTAGATAAAGCAGCAATGTGTCCCCCACATGTGATTGAGCTCACAAACGTCCAGTCAAGAACTTCTGTAACCGCTACTCCACAGATGCTGCAAGCGACGGATCACTAGTGTCTCGTTGTATAAGGCCATGGAAAATTCACGATTTCACGTATTTGACTGCCTACCGTGAAAAATGCATGAAATCAGATTCTGAAACGTGGCAAAAATTGCACACAATTTTTTGTCAATTCCACCAAACTCTGTGGATGCAGCACGAGCAGTTTCTGCATATGGACAGATTTTTACACAACAAAGACAAACCACGAGTGTTGAAACTGCAACAAGATGCACGATTATTATTATTATTGGTATTTATTTTAGTACAGCAGCAGTGTCTCCCACCTGGGATTGAACCCACGACCCTCCGTCAAGAGTCCAGAACCCTAACCACTACTCCACACTGCTGCCCATGCCATCCTTCAACAAATAAGTAGTTTTCTGCTCACGGGCCAGATAATTTTTTTGTGTGAGTGTGTGTGTGTGTGATACATTAAAACTCTATTTACATATCACACATCAACAAAATACACTGTTCAAAAATGATGAACGGATTATGAGTGCACGCACATAAAGTATAAAGTCCATTTAAAAAGTTAAGAGTAACGTTTACTAATTGGTGGTGTGCTTTGAGTTGTGAGAGCGACCCAGAAAATGTAGTTCATAAACGATCAAAAGTCAAAACTACACAAGAACAACACTGTCCAATGCGTAATTAAGTAAAATAATTACACTTAAAGTCCACAAGAAAGCAGAAAAAGAAACCGGAGACCGCATTACAGAAGAAAATCATAACTTCATGCTCGGGTCCGTGAATGGCTAGAAATTGCGGCGGGTAACATTAGCTATTATTTATTTAGCAGACACCTTTATCCAAGGCGACTTACAGAGACTAGGGTGTGTGAACTATGCATCAGCTGCAGAGTCACTTACAACTACGTCTAACCCGAAAGATGGAGCACAAGGAGGTTAAGTGACTTGCTCAGGGTCACACAATGAGTCAGTGGCTGAGGTGGGATTTGAACCGGGGCCTCCTGGTTACAAGCCCTTTTCTTTAACCACTGGACCACAGAGCCACCTAGAACATAAGAACTTAGAAAGTTTTCAAACGAGAGGAGGCCATTCAGCCCATCTTGCTCATTTGGTGGTTAGTAGCTTATTGATCCCAGAATCTCATCAAGCAGCTTCTAGAAGGATCCCAAGGTGTCAGCTTCAACAACATTATTGGGGAGTTGGTTCCAGACCCTCACAATTCTCTGTGTAAAAAAGTGCCTCCTATTTTCTGTCCTGAATGCCCCTTTATCTAATCTCCATTTGTGACCCCTGGTCCTTGTTTCTTTTTTCAGGTCAAAAAAGTCCCCTGGGTCGACATTGTCTATACCTTTTAGGATTTTGAATGTTTGAATCAGAGCGCCGCGTAGTCTTCTTTGTTCAAGACTGAATAGATTCAATTCTTTTAGCCTGTCTGCATACGACATGCCTTTTAAACCTGGGATAATTCTGATCGCTCTTCTTTGCACTCTTTCTAACATTAGCTAATATATTATTATTATTATTTATTTCTTTGCCAACGCCCTTTTCCAAGGTGACTTACAATTGTTAATGTAATTGTAATCACTCTAGCTAGAGTGATTACAAGGGTAGCAGTGTGGAGTAGTGGTTAGGGCTCTGGACTCTTGACCGGAGGGTTGTGGGTTCAATCCTCAATGGGGGACATTGCTGTTGTACCCTTGAGCAAGGTACTTTACCTAGATTGCTCCAGTAAAAACCCAACTGTATAAATGGGTAATTGTATGTAAAAAATAATATGATATCTGTATAATGTGAAATAATGTGATATATTGTAACAATTGTAAGTCGCCCTGGATAAGGGCGTCTGCTAAGAAATAAATAATAATAATAGAGGAATAAATTATGCAAGAAATACCTTAGCCTGCCTACCTTATCAGCGTCAGGTGATCTCTCTGGAACAAAGAATGATTGAATAGCCTGATTGGATCTCCTTGTTAGTTATGAGCATGGCCTTCTCCCGCTTCATGCTGTCTAAGGTCACAAACTCTGCCGTGAGAGATCGAAAATTATTTTCTGCACACTGTGCACCGGGCTTTGAAAATATTGTCGTGAACTTTGTTCACCCATGTAAAATCCCTCTCCCATTCGTCTCGAATTTGCCATTGTGTGCGAAATCGGTCAGCTAGGTTATATGTTTCAAAGCTACATAGCTGACAGCGGCCCACACCACCCAATAGGATTTAGAACTGCCTGGCGCTAGTCGATCCTTTTCGCGCAGCATGTGTAAAGTGAATAATTGTTAATCAAATGAACTACACCTCCCATAATGACCTGCTAACTCTGAGATGGATCCGGTTCCGGTAGGAAGTTGGTGCTTCACCAGAGACGGAGTTCTCTGTCTTCTCATGCTTGAAAAATACATTTGGCTCAGTAGTGCAAAATAAGCAACACATTGCGTTCTGTATCGATTTGAAACGGAACGCAACATTTTATTAACCAATACAGGACGATTCCGTATTATACAGAACAGGTGGCAACCTTGGCAAATGAGAGGTACCTGGAATGCCACTGAAGAACAGAGGAAACGGATTACTGCTGGGAATGGATACATCCGAATGGAAATGTTTTGTATAAAGGATGGACACCACAAATCATCATCTGATTCTGTTCATAGTGACCTGGGTTACTGTTTACAGTCAGCTCACTTGAATGTTTTATGAAATGTATTGTTTATCCTATTCACTGTAGTGGAAGTTTTCAAATACCCTTGAACCTAGGTATGGTAAGGGCTTAACCTTCCAGGTCCTCTATCCCGGCCCGCGTGTTGACTCAATGAGGAGACGCTGCAGTTCAATCAAAGATCTTTATTATAAGTTTGCAAACTGGCGCACTCAACGGAATAACACAGGCTCCGTTAGCAATCAGCAGAGATGCACACTGAGCTAATTTTAAATGCAGCTTATATAGTTTTCTGGAACATCATACAAGAAGGAAATTAAACAGTGTAACCATATAAGGATTGGTTATAAGACTTAAAGGAAGTGGAGACCATATAGGGTCACAGTCAGGCTATAGAACAAGCCATTTCAGAGAATCATACAAACAGTCATAAGACAAGTGCACGCTAGACATGACAGCTAAAATTAGTTTACTGGTTGCTCCTTGTTACCCACAAGGGTTGTTTACTTTAGATTCTCATTGGTTCGTCTGAATAGAGAGGTTAATAATAAGTCTCTGATTGGTTGTTGCTACTCCTGCCGGAGGGGGGCAGTTCCCCCCCCCCCCCCCCCGTGAGTTCCAAGGAACAGCCAGTTTAGTTTAAAACAAATTATACTTTTACATTTTGTTACACACAAAATCATTATGTTCCTTTAATACATGTCCCGCTAGCCCTATTGGCTTGGGACAGGCTTCAACTTCAACCTAACGTTACAGTCTGTATTGATATCTTAAAACCTATTTGCTTCCTTTTGAGCAAGCTTTGCAATTGCAATGTTACAAAAATTCCATTACAGTCCCCTCCTTTGGTGCCGTGCAAACCCGGTACCACGTTTAAATGGCATCATACCTAAACTCAACCCCTCTTCCTCTTTACCTTCAGTGACGAGGAGGGGCATGGTCAAATGTTTAGTGGTGTTAATAGCCCCGTATGCGGGAACACAATACTTCATTGGCTAGCCCTGTAAGTAATCTCTTTTGTTTCGTAAGCACATATTTCAAATAACAGAATAATAAAATAGCAATAGACAAAACCAATAATGAAATAAGCGAGGACCCCTGTCCCACCACATTCCACTAGTCAGCCCAGTCCACTCCAGCACTTTCCCTAGCTAATCCACATAGGATACCCCACCCATGTGATCAGACATCTGCTAATATCAGTTGACCAGCGTTGCCCGCCAGCGACGCCTGCACTCTACTAACTCTCGAGTGAACGTCCATAAGCTGCTTGTTAATGTGTGCCAATGCCACCAGCATACCTGTATGATTGATTGTCTTCATCCATTCTTCAGCATCTTTGTTAATGCCTGTGATGTTAATAGGTGGAGTGGGGTGCATGCTCAGGTGTCCCACAGTCACAACACCCTGCTGGTGAAAACACACAGCCGGCGACATGAGGCATACCTGGCCGCTACTTCCCACCCCCATGCTTGAGGTGATTACACACCATGTTCCATTCCTCATCTGAGTGCATCTTTCGTACCCTAGCTTTGGGTGTACTGTTGCTTCCATCAATTGCATTGACAGGTTAGTGCTGTTAGCACGGTCACACAGAACAGCATCACCAAATTCAATACACTCAGTGGCTTTGAAGTACAGGGTGGCATTTTTGAGCACGCTGATCAACCCATGTTATTTGTGGGACTATAACCCGCGTTCCAATTACTACCCCTAGACTACTATCCAGGTACTGTGGTGGACCCGACCGGTGGTATGTGGCACTATTAAAATAAAACAAATACCTTCATCACATCGTTCAGTACATATCAGTATCCGGTCATATCCCACGTAACACCTGTTCTCTCCAAGCTGTCAAATTTACATCTTCAATTATTGTGTCAACCGTCTTTCACCAGTCATTTGTTCAGCCATGGCCAATCTCTGAATGGCATCACCTGTTTTCAGAAACCGGCCATGGCTTTCATTGTCCTGCTGTATACTATCTATGGAATTGAGGCTTGAATTCACAGTCCCGAACCACCCAGCAATGTCGTCAATCAGACCCCTCCTTTGACGGCCACCTGCGTTATGTTGGTATGTATCCAATCCACGATTAAGAGTTTTATTCAGTATTTTAGCTAATAGGCTAAACTCACCACACCTTTTGGTGTAATGTCGTTCGATATCTTCAATGTTCATTTTTACCAACGTTTGCAACCAGGTTGCTCCCATCACAAATGGTTTTGCCTCTCCCACAGCTATCAACCTGTCTGGGGAAAGGGCATTAGTGGGGGACATTGAGTGGAATGGAACTGTGGCTTCATACCTCCCATATACCATGTATTTTCACAAGTACCATCACACACACTGTGTGCACATTAACACATGTCCAATTGCTTGTTGCATTAGTTTGTTCTTGTTGTCACTGTTTGGCACAGTTTTTTCGTCCAGAGACAGTCCACCTCCAATGACGCATCACTGCTTACAGTTCGGTTGCATATTGACTCATACTGGACCCCTCTTACTGTTAGTCGCCATATCACGAGTAGAACATTGTTCAAACTGTGTTGGAGTCATTGCATTGTTCTGGTTTATCAAACGCACAGGTTGCTACGTTCCCTCTATGCTACTCTCGAAGGAAAGTGGTCTTTGTCGTTGTCTAAGGATTCACGTGCAATTCTCCTAGGGGGCCCCCAAAGCTTGTCTCTCTGTACACGCCTCGTTCCATGCCCAGAAGTGTGGAATCCTCTCCGACTCTGGAATGACATAATACCTGGAACACAAATCATGTTACTGTCCGTTGCTGCTCCCGCTGTCTGTGGAAAGAGATATACCATTAGTTTTGGGGTATTCAGTGTCAGCAAATTCAAACTGAGATGTATCCACGCGGTGGTACCGTTTGGTCTGTGTCCAACGTACTCACTCAACCCCATGTGGGAGCTTCACTGCTACCCTAGCTTGTGTCACCATCAGCACTATGTATTAACCAAACTGTTAACATCTCTTTCTCTTCTT
This sequence comes from Acipenser ruthenus, assembly GCF_902713425.1. Lineage (NCBI taxonomy): Eukaryota > Metazoa > Chordata > Actinopteri > Acipenseriformes > Acipenseridae > Acipenser > Acipenser ruthenus. The sequence continues at coordinate 4,170,676 of NC_081243.1, read as the reverse complement.
GTGTCTATTTTGTGTGTCTATAATAGACTGCTGTTTCTGTGCAAGAATGACAAAATATATCTACTGACACAGCTGCTGTTTTGTGGTTAACAGGAAACCGCACTGCTTCCTTAGCCAGTTTCAGCCTCCTCGTTGCTTTTGTGCTTTCACTTTAGTTGACTGTGTGGGTTGTCCAGTTCTTTACTCGGTCCTACAACGAAACGATCACCTATGCCCGAGATTACCACAATTGTCACATTTAGGCTTCTGCCCCTGTTTGCAATCTGACCTTTGTGTCCCATTTTACCCCAGTTCTGACATGCTCAATCAAATTGTACAGCACTTATTTTCTTATTTTTTTTTTTTTTTCACTACTACACATGATCTACTACCCCTCCTTTGGACACATGGTCAAGACCGTGTGCCCACTTACACATCATGGGGTACCAGGCGCGTGGCAAAATGGGTTTACCGTTTGGCCCCAACCAAAACCCAGACTCGGTTTGGCCAAATTGTAGTGGAAGTTTTCAAATACCCTTGAACCTAGGTATGGTAAGGTCTTAACCTTCCAGGTCCTCTATCCCGGCCCGCGTATTGACTCAATGAGGAGACGCTGCAGTTCAATCAAAGATCTTTATTATAAGTTTGCAAACTGGCGCACTCAACGGAATAACACAGGCTCCGTTAGCAATCAGCAGAGATGCACACTGAGCTAATTTTAAATGCAGCTTATATAGTTTTCTGGAACATCATACAAGAAGGAAATTAAACAGTGTAACCATATAAGGATTGGTTATAAGACTTAAAGGAAGTGGAGACCATATAGGGTCACAGTCAGGCTATAGAACAAGCCATTTCAGAGAATCATACAAACAGTCATAAGACAAGTGCACGCTAGACATGACAGCTAAAATTAGTTTACTGGTTGCTCCTTGTTACCCACAAGGGTTGTTTTCTTTAGATTCTCATTGGTTCGTCTGAATAGAGAGGTTAATAATAAGTCTCTGATTGGTTGTTGCTACTCCTGCCGGTGGGGGGCAGTTCCCCCCCCCCCCCCCCGTGAGTTCCAAGGAACAGCCAGTTTAGTTTAAAACAAATTATACTTTTACATTTTGTTACACACAAAATCATTATGTTCCTTTAATACATGTCCCGCTAGCCCTATTGGCTTGGGACAGGCTTCAACTTCAACCTAACGTTACAGTCTGTATTGATATCTTAAAACCTATTTGCTTCCTTTTGAGCAAGCTTTGCAATTGCAATGTTACAAAAATTCCATTACATCACTTACAAGCAATGTTTTAATGACACAGGGTGGGGTTATAGCAGAATGTACATGCTGTTTTAAAGGTGTATGTATTTAATGAGTGATCCCATGATCCTTGCTGTGTCACGAGAGCTATTCACCATATATGTATGTATTGTAAGCAGTTTAAAATTACCAGAATAAAGCTATTACGTGTAGTTTTGTACATGTAAACTTTTCAGACAAATTTAAAATGGTATAAAAGAAAAAGACTAGTTTAATCATTGTATTTTATTTATTATTTTCAAACAAAGAAATACCAACAGAAAGTTGTCAGTTACTCTGTTTACTCAATAGTTGATTCAGGCAGTGCTTGAAATGGGGCCGTACTCACCACCACTTTTCAATTTCAAATATTTGAGTCACTGACTATCTGTTCGGCATTTATGTGACTTTCTAGTTGTTACTTTGTTGGCCCACCAGCAGCTGTGAGATTAACGTCATAGCAGAGCATAGACTGCAACTCCCAGAGTGGATTACAAAACCCTTTCAAATGATCCAGGTCAAGTCGTGGTGATGAGAGAGGGAGGTCACTTATTTTTTTTCTTCATTTCAAGCACTGGATACAGGCGATTATGGCAGAATAGATAGGTAAATGTATATTATAAATCGACTTTGTAAATGGATATAAATGCTCAATTAAATATTACAAATCATAGCATGCTCCTACTACTCGTGCAGAATGGTCAGTAATGATACTTTTAAATTCTTACTCAAATTTATATATTCACAAACATATATATATATATATATATTGTAATAAGGATCACACTCACCACGGTTCGTTGCCCCTTTAAAACATGACCCAACACACACAGGAATGGATTTTTGAAGCGCGGTTGCGCTATTTTTAATGAACACAAAAACAAAAATAAACAAAACAAACACCTAGCTCTTCTCTGAGCAATAACTAAAACAAAACAGGAACCTAAACTAAACAGGACAGCTAAGCTGTTTACCTGTAACAAAAACAAACAGAATAGCACACACACAACAAAAAGGCTTCACTCTACCTTTTTTCTTTTTAAATTATGGCTGTACCCACACACCAGCACAGTCGGGCTTCTACCCTCTTCAGCAGCTGCCCCGAGCAGACTGACTGCTCTCCTTTTAAACCCTGCACCTGGCTCTAATTTTCAATAGTAGCCAGGTGCAGGTAATGATCAATCAATAAAACAATTAACAAAACAAAAGTGTGCCTTCCGCACATGTTTTTTCTTCTCACAATATATATATATACACACACACACACACATATATATATATATATATATATATATATATATATATATATATATATATATATATATATATATATATATATATGATATTGATAAAACAGAATACTAAATATGACTTGTATTTTTCTTCAATAAAGCATTAGTCTGAATTGCAATTTACACTACAGGTCTAAATCATTAAACATCTTTGTAAGTACAAATACAGTATACATGATTATATCTTCTGACCACTTTAATCCGATGACCATTTGAAAAACATTGATTTCTATCATTGTGACATTATTAGTATTTTACAAAACAGAAACAGTTCTAATAACAGTTTGAGTAGTCAATTAGTTTTACTTTGGGAAAAACAGCCTGCCAATACACTGCATTTGACAATGCTGACGTTGTGAAATAACATGTTAAGCAACTAAATGATTAAGATGTTGCTGAAGTCAATCACCATTCACCCATATTTCATTAAACAGATGTATATTGAGATCTATGATTAACAAAAGAACTAAGCACCATTAAACTGAAATCTATTTTAAAGAAATCAATCCACCATTATACAATGCTGCAGTAGCATGTTATATCTGAGTTCAAGTAATGATCATAGACAGTGCTAAAGACATGCTGTATACAGTTATAAGGGTATATTAATCACATAATCATTCCCTTTTCTGTGAAGAAAACTCTATTTTTTCTTCTTTGTACTCAGTTTGCAAGGACAGCCCTGACTGGCACCTATACTCTCCATATTCAATCACACTGTGCTTGCCCTGAGTTATAGTCAGCTTGACTGGCAGCTTTACATTAACTTCTTTCCTGATCACAGACACAGAGAGCTTGGTGTGCGGACGGATTGTTGCTGGCAGGGTGATGTCCACCTTCTTTGTCTCAGTGTGTGATTCAGATTTCCCCTTTTCAACTGTAAAGGTGTTGCTGACAGACAAAGTGAATTCGTTCTTCACTTTGAACACATCTACAGAGAAAGTTGTCCCTGCACTAATTGTTGTAGAATCATTAAAACTGAAGTTCTCAGTGATAGTAGCTGCATACTCCTTGCTGAGTGATGTGGAGAAGGTTTGCTCATGGTCAGTTGGGTTCAGACCACAGATAGAATCGATGATGAAGGACTTCTCCTTCTCTTCCTTCTTCTCCCAGAGGACCTCCGCAGTCACAGTCCCCTTGCCAGGCTTCAGAGGGCGCAGGTGGGACACACAGTCATGGAACGACAGTACACCATAGTCAGGAACACGCTCGCCATCCCGGGCCGTGATGTATCTGCCTCCTCTGTCTCCGTGCTCATATAGAAGCCAAGCACCTTTTTGCACAATGTGGGAGGATGCCATGTCATTGAAGGAACCATAGCACAGATTTGCCTCGCAGGTGAGGACTATTTCTTTTCCTTCGTAGTTTGGGTGTTCATACAGAGTGATCTTAGGGTCGTGCAGGTCCTCTGTGATGAGCCTCAGTGAAGAAACAGTATCATGCTTACTGACATTGCTGTACTCTCCTTCCTCATAGACCCACTCCAACCCCTTGTAGTCGAGGTGTTCGTATAATACCCAGGGTTGCCCGATCACTTTCACTGAGGATATGCAGTTGTCAAAGTTTTTGTGGGCCAGGTTTTGAATGTCATCGGTGAATTCCATGCTGAGACCGCGGAAATCAGGGTGCTCATAGACAATGATCTTGTTCATGGTGACTGCTGAAGGCTGTGTCTTTGAGGGTTTATATCTCAGAGAAAGTGTGAGCTGAGTGAAGGAAAGAGAACCTTTTATACAGTCAACTTCCTCAACTAGGGGAGGGAGGAGTGTATGGAAGTGTTGTGCAAGAGAATGATCTGAACAGTCATTCCATGTCGATTAAACTGTCACATGGGTTGATGGCAAAAGTTTTTTTTGCAATTTTTAAATTGGGCATCACTTTGGTAAATCGGACTGCTGAGGTGGGAAGCTGTGGGAAACAGTAAATGTGTATTCATCTTTGTAATGCTTTTTATTGTAACTAATGCAGCTATTTTGTCAGATAAAGCATAATAATAATTTAATTTAGTGGGAAGAGTGATCCCATGATCCTTGCTGTCTCACTAGAGCTATTCACTGTTTACTATGTATTTTGGGTATGTATTGTAATCAGCAGAATAAAGCCACTACATGTCGTTTTTTAAACGTAACTTCATACAAATTTAAAATGGTTAAAAGAAAAAGACTGGTTTAATCATTGTATTTTTTGTCAGTTACTATGTTTACTCAACAGTTGATAAAAGTGATTATGGCAGAATAGACAGGTAAGGCATCTTGTGTTATATTTTAAATGCATATTATAATCAACTTTGTAAATGGATATAAATTCTCAATAAAATACTACAAATCATAACATATATATGTGAAAATTCAGTGGTCATGTAAACTATACTTGTACTTACAAAGATATTAAATGATTTCGATTGAATGTTTAATACAAATAAAACATCTTGTGTAAATTGCAATTCAGACAAATGGTTTTTGGTAGAAAAATACTATTTAGTTTAAAAGTAATATTTAGTATTCTGACCCCTTTTCGATATGTGTTTTCTGTTCCCAACCATACACGGAATATCTGTCTGCCCAACTCATACACGCAGTTCCCAACCAGACCTCTCCTCTCATCTCCTCCTCGTCATCCATCCCTATCTCTTAATAACCAGCCCTCAAAGGCCCCCCATGAAAGTCTCTTCAAGAATTCAAATAGATAGGACTAAATAACAATGAATAGAAAAACTAAACAAAAAAAGACCCCAAACTATACATTTCTCTAGAGCTGGATTGCAGCAGTTAAAGGCTTAACAGCTATTAATTAAAGGTTTAAAGAAATGGAGAAAGATGGAAAATAAAAACACAAAACAGGGTCTTGCTAATGTTTAAATCTGTGTTTGCGTGCAATGTGTGGAACTGTTGGTGCTTACAGAATGTAACCAATACATTTGATTCATTATCCAAAGTATGTGTGTAATGGAATTTTTATAACATCGCACTTGCTTAGCTTGCTCAATAGCAAACAAATAGGTTTTAAGATAACAATATAGGTTGTAACGTTAAGTTTAAGTTGAAGCCTGTCCCAAGTCAATAGGACTAGCAGGACATGTTATAAGGAAAATAATAACTTTATGTGTAATAAAGTTATAAAAAGTATAATTTGCAGTATACTGAACTGACTGTTCCTTGGAACTCGCGGGGGGTGAACCATCACCCACCGACAGCCAATCAGAGACTTACTATTAATCTCCCCATTCGGATGAACCAATGAGGATCTAAAAGTAAACAACTTTGTGGGTAACAAGGAGCAACCAGTTTAAACTAATTTTAGCTGTCATGTTTAGCATAAACTTATCTTGTGACTGTTTTATGATTCTCCAAAAATGGAGATAATTTCTTTTTCTATAACTTGACTGTGACCCTATATGGTCCCCACTTCTTTTAAGTTCTATAACCAATCCTTATATGGTTACACTGTTTAATTTCCTCCTTTGTATGATGATCCAGAAAACTATATAAGCTGCATAAAAAATTAGCTGGGTGTGCGATTCTGCTATTGCTAACAGAGTCTGCATCACTCTGTTGAACGCTCCAGTTTGCAAACTTATCTATTAAAGGTAAACTTCTGTTTGACTCAATTTGTCTCTTGGCACATTCTTTTCGGGTCTAAAAGGAGATATTGAAATTTCCACTACAATTGTTTCTTCTTTTTATTAATAACGTTAATGTTTTTTTTTTTTTGGTTGTGTAAGAATATACAAAATCTGAATGGCTGGAGAGATTTTTCAAGTTCCATATACAATTGTAAAAATATAAAGTGTTATTGAAATCTCCAACTTTGTATATGCTAAATTGATTTCAAAAGTCTAATAAAGGAAATTATTTGTTCAATTGAGGGTTCAATGAAATAATTCAGAGCAGCTCCTCAGTTGGAACAAAAACCAGCAGAGACACAGACAGACAAACAGCAGGGGGTCCCCAGGACCAGGGCTGAAAACCACTAATGTACACAGCAGAGCTGCAATACTGGCTGTGCACGACACTGTACAGCAGCTCTGCTGTGCGCAACACTGTACAGCAGCTCTGCTGTGCACAACACTGTATAGCAGCTCTACTGTGCACAACACTGTATAGCAGCTCTGCTGTGCACAACACTGTATAGCAGCTCTGCTGTGCACAACACTGTATAGCAGCTCTGCTGTGCACAACACTGTATAGCAGCTCTGCTGTGCACAACACTGTACAGCACCTTTGCTGGTATTTATATTGCACCCTTAAAAGGAAACATGTTCTGATTTGTACTCAGGAGCAGGCAGGGTGGAGCAATGTGTGGAAAAGCATCTTTCTTTCTTCTTGTAGCCTGATAACACATGCATACACTCTCTGTTTCTACTTTCTCAACTCGGCTTCTGTGACCTTCCACACTTACTTCCATTCCATTCCATGAAGGTCTTAAAGGCACAGTGCTCCAGTCTCTATCTTACTCGAGTAAATGTAAACAAACTGGAATATCAATAAAGATTGCACAAAAGTTGTAATTACTTTAACATTAACTTTTAGTTTCGAGTATCTATTTCTGATCTCTAAATCAAACCCAGTTCCTGTAGGGCCAGTGCTGCAGTGTCTCTGCTGGTTTTCATTCCAACTTCTCAATTACTTCAGTGATCTAATTATTATTATTTACTCAATTTGACATTTGTAGCTTGTTTTTGCAAGGAATTTTACAGTTAATGATTTAAAATGTGCCCTGCTTGATCCAAGTAGGTTCAATTTCTATACAATCAGCACCCCTATGACAGGGTCACACTTCTTCAGGCCATGGACGGTGCCTGTCACGGCTGGATACGTCACAGCAGGCTTTCTTTTTCCCTCGTTGCATTGCCAGAGAGAACATCTGCTGAGGTGTTGATGTATAATGCAGCCAGACAGAAATGAGAGAAATGGTGGTGATGATGCTGAATGATGTTAACACTGTACATTCTTCATCTTGTTATCTATTTTTTATATTGTATATCTGTGACAGAGAGAGAAAGAATTCGAACTGTAAATCTCTCTCCCGACAAAAAAAGGCGCTTGGTAAGGTTGATCGTATGCTTCCTTCTAGATGGACTGTCTTGACGGTAGGCGGAAACCGGAAGGTGACCATATTAGGGGGAGCGTGTATTTGCATGTACCTGGAAGGATTCCATTGCAATCAGCTGCGGGGCGGGAGGAGTGAGAGTCGGGAGCTGCCGCCGCGGAGCCAACATTAGACCCGCACGTCCCTCACAGCACAACACAGCACAACACAGCACAGCACCAGCACTCACCACGACCCCGGAGAAAGAGCACAGTTTCATGCTCGGAGGATTGTGGTTCAGGAGTGTTATTATTTTGTTGTTCAGGAGTGTAAACCTGCCGTGTCCGTGTCGTCCCCCCCCCCCCCCCCCCCCCCCGATACCATCGCTGGTAAAGGGGTGGTTTATTATTATTATTTTGGCAAGTATTGAAATTAAAACACAGACGTTTTTGGGAGAACTCTGGTCTGGACATTGCCTTTTATTTACACCACTCACATCCTGTTCACAATATCTAAATACAAAAAGAGGAATAAACTAATATGAACACAAAATAATAATAGTATTGATAGTTTTGAAGCAATCCTTTGATGTATTGACTTCAATATGTTTCAAAAGCAGTAATATTTTATTTTGGTTCACTGGTTAATTGTGATATCACCTTGTGTTAAATGTTTTGATATGAGTATAAATGTGTGTGAATGGATTTGACCCATATGAGTTTTGCAAATTTGTGTTTTGATATTTGTGTTCACTGTTTTGACCATTGTATTTGGAGTAAAATTGTGCTTCAGCAACTGAGAAAAACTGTAAGTCAGCTGCAGTGTGTGCCTAAAGCGTCAAAAACATGGAATGAAACTCATAACTATTCTATCTTCCAAAATTATTGATTCAAAGTGATGTCAGAGTTTGACAGTGTCCTTGAGGTGGGAGTGTTTCGGAGCCAATGCAACGCAATTGGATGAGAGCAGTAGAGAGGGTGCTGTTCCCTAAGGCCACATTATTGCCTTCATAACCTAATTATATACTGACACCTAGTGGTTTAATCCTTCATTTACAATTCCACAGTGTTCAACACCTCACTGATACAGTGGCTACATAATAACAGCTTGTTAGTTTTATTCAGTGTTTGTATTGTTAAAACGCAGTGAGGTTTGTATAGTATTAATATTGGTGGAGATGTTTATATAAATGCCTCAATTGCTTTATTAGTGCAGGCTACCCCCCTCCTGTCACTGATCCCAATGCTGATCCTGCTGCTGCTCCCAGTGCAGCTCCTACAGCCAGCCCTGCTGCTGCTGCTGCAGCTGAACCCATTACTGCTGCAGACCCTGCCCTCACACATCCTCCAATCACTGCTGCTCTCACACACTCCTTTCCAGTCACAACAGAACATCAGCTTTGCTTTATGCTTCCAACCCAGCTATAGCCGTATGTTAATGCAACACAACCCACACCCTGTCATGTCTTATCCCTTACTTACCATACACAAGGACAGGATGTTGCTTCAGGACACAACCAGCCCGATTTTCAAAAGAGGCACAGGAATAAACAGGTTGCACAACACCTTTGTGTTTTGAAAATGCAGTCACATTACAGCTTGTTAAGTAATTAAAGTCTGGAATTAGTTCTATTTGGGAATTAATTACTTATTTTCAAAAGGAGCAAAATGCAAATGTGATCCAAAATATACTCGCTGAATATACGTGTCTATACGAGTCTCAAACTGGCTGCGACCAAAAGGGTTGACTGAAACTTGAAATATGCGTGGAACCTTGCATTTAATTTGTGTCTCAACATCTGTGTGTATCACGGCAAGCCTTTATTTTAGTTGTTTGGTTATTAAGACAAGAGAATTAGAACAGCGCTATTAGCTATTTCGTTCATAACCAAAAACAAGTCTATATTTGATGAATAAATACCTTTTTTTAAAAAAAGCTTTGTTGTGTTATTTATTATTATTGATCATTTTCCCCTAGAGGATTTTATACAATTGTTATCAGTGTTTAACTGCTTAAAACTGCTGGTAGATCATCTGTGAATTATCCAAAAAATATAAATATGAATAAATGTAATAGAAATATCTACACACATGTTAAATGTTCTCTTCTTGTATTATACAGAGCAGTCTTTAACATATTTTTTTTCTTATGCAGCTCTTGTCTTTTTCTTAAAGATAGATAAGTCACACAGCCTTACTGTGGTGGCTTCCCATGATTTTGCCACTTCTTAGTTTTGGAAGCGAGATATCCCATACATTCACGACTCGTCATCCATTTACATCCACTTCTTATTTAACAGAATGATTCCAGGCTTAAGATTTCTCACTCTTCATAAAACAATGAGCTTTTATTTTATTTACATCAAAAACAGTCCAACGAGTGGAAAATCCTTCCTGCCAATACAACAGTATTGTAACGTTTCTGTGTTCCTGTAGTGAAAAAATTAAGCTGACAAATGGTTTTTGATTCAAAAACACTTTATATACAAGAAAAGTGTACCTCCAATACAGTCATATAAGCACGAGATTTAAACTGACTTTGGACAAGGCCTCGGTGCAGCTCAGTGCATGTGTTTGTATCAGAAAGCACGGATATCCATGGAGTCAATTCGAAAGAGATGAAAAGACTGACGAAACTTTACAATGTTTGGCATTTATACCTTTGTAAACACTTGTTGACTCCACTCCCATTTGTCTTACTTCTGTCCAATGATAAGGGTTTCCTGCTGTGGGGGAGAAGGGGGTTGCATGCCACGTCGTGCCTAGCAGGGCGCATCCATCTTGTCTTTCATTTCCCCTCCCCCCTCTCACACTATCTCTGCCTTTCAGCGTTTAGCTCTGACTTCCAGTCGTGTTAAGCTATGCAAAACTGCATATTATAATAAGAAACAAACCACATACACACCCAATTTAAACATAACAATTTAACTATAAAAGAAAAACACGTCTATAATGTAAAACATAATTAATAACATAATTAATACCTCTGCAGAAAGCCATCACTACATTCCGACCTTATGGACTGAGGCAGTGATTGTAGTGAACAGGTGTTGGTCAGCCCGTATTTATTTAGAAGGACAGAGGGGTGAAAGAGCACAGGGTAGGCAGAAGTATGGGTTGGAAAGGGTCACTACACGCACACACACGCACACACACACAAACACACTGTTGTAGTTCCTCGGGCTCATTACTCAGACTCCAGTCCGGCTCCTTCCCTCTGTCAGTCGCTCCCTTGTCCCAACAGGTTTTCCGTTCTCTCCCTCTTTTCCTCTCATTTCACTTAGCAAGGTTCCCGGGGCGGGGGGGGTGAGGGGGGGATTAATGCCACAGCTGTAGTCGGGGCCCATCTCACAGCTGACAGTAGAAAAGGTGGGTGGTTCTCTCGCTCTCTTAATATCTCCTCACTCCTATCAGTTTGGCTGTCATCTCTCTCTCCCCCTCTCGTCATTTTTGCAGCTCTTATATGCTGGTGCACCTCTCTCTCGCTTCGCAGATCCGGCTGGAGAAGACCTCTTGGCAGCCTTTGCCCTCCACCCAATCAGCGTCCTCTCCACCTGTCCATCATGGAGGTCCTCCAAGATTCCCGCCGTTACACTGCCCCCTCTAAACAGTGAACCTGTCCTGGTCACTGTCACATTTACTCCCGGAACCTCCGAGGCGGTTGGCGTGCCCTCTTACCCCTCCGGTTGTCCTCCGGATCCACTGTGAATGGCAGTTGCCCAGGGGATGGACTTCCCCCTCCACCAGAAATGCCCTCCCCTCCCGACGTGGCAGGGCCCTGTGTCTGTATCTGCTCAACGCCCCTAGGTGGCTCAGTGCATCCACCAGACTCCTTCGTGGGGCTCCCCTGGCCCTGCCCCTCCGTCTTCTGGACCTGCGTTTACCCCTGGTTGGTTGGGCGCCAGCCGGTCCCGATGAAGCGCGACCCACCGCCCTCTGTGTCGCATCTGAACCTGGTACACCATGTCGGAGAACCATACCAACACCTTACATGGTCCCTCCCACTGGCTATCCAGTTTGGGGCTCCTCCCTTTCTTTCTCTTAGGGCAGTGCACCCACACGAGCTCCACTGGCTCAAAGTCCCGTCCCTGACTCTGGACGTTGTTGTACACCCGCTTCTGCCGCATGCCAGCACCCTCGAGATGGTCCCTCACAAACCGGTGAACCCCGGTCCTGGAGCTGCTGGATGTACTCCGGCCCTGCTGGTGAGCACGGTTCCTCTCCTGGGGGTCGTCCAAATACGAGGTCCACTGGGGTCCGCAGCTCCCTTCCCAGCATGACCAGAGCCGGGATGCACCCCATGAACTCCTATACAGCCGACTGATAGGCGAGGAGGGCCAAGGGTAGGTACTGGTCCCAGTCCCGCTGATCCCGACTGGTCCACAGTGCGAGCTGGATGGCTTGCGTCCGGTTGAACCACTCAACCATGCCATCGCTCTGTGGGTGAAGAGGGGTGGTGCGGGTCTTGTAGATCCCCAGCCTCTTTCATAGCTCCCCGAACACCTGCGACTTGAAGTTGCGGCCTTGGTTGCTATGCAGCTCTTCAGGCATCCCGATTCGGCAGAACATGCCCTCCAGCAAGGCAGTAGCGACGGTGGTTGCACACTGGTCCGACAAGGTGTAGGTCTCGGGCCACTTGGAAGAGTAGTCCATGGCAACCAGGACAAACTTGTTTCCCCACGGTGGACTTGGGAAAGGGGCACAACATGTTGATAGTCACCCGTTCCATTGGCGCACCCACTTGATAGCGCTGAAGAGGGTCTCGTGCGGGCCCTTCCGGGCAGTGCAGGCATCGCACCTCAGGATGTACGTCTCCGGCAGTGGCCCCAATAGCAGAAAGCCCTCAACCTCTGCAAGGTCTTGGTCACCCCGAAGTGTCCCGCTGCCGGTGCCCTGTGCACGGCCTGCAACACCCGCTCCCTCAAGATGGCAGGAACCACCAACTGCCAGCAGTTCACAGTTGATGCCGGGTGCCGCCACAGACGGCAGAGGGTCCCAAAAGGGGTGCCACCTCCTCCCATGCCAGCCGCTGCCCCTCAATCAGTCTGGCCATGATGGTGCCCAGTTCCGAGTCAGCTGCCTGCAGCTGTCGCAGTTCGTCGGCTGGTACTTCCTGCAGTGGCCCCTGGACCGCAACGACAACATTGGCTCGCTCCGGGGTCGCCTTGATGGCCTCTCTCTCTTCAAGGCGGGTCCAGTGCCGACACTGATATTCCTCACAGGGATGGCGGGATAGAGCGTCCGCATTTCCGTGCTGCCTCCCAGCCCGGTGTGTGAACTGAAACTGGTACTGCAGGGCCTCGATCCACTGGGCGGTAATTATGATTTAACTTGGTTTTTATGCACATTGTACTGGTTTTACTCAAAGTGATGCCTGTTCAGGTGTTTATGAATAATGAGACATGCACTTCTTTCTTGTTTGACCAAGAGAGAACTATTTCTAAAATATTCAATTATACAAAGGTGCCAAATAATTTAAACGTTTGATAAAAAACGTCTTAGTTTTTGCATTTTATTTACAAAGTGTTTTGATTTTTTTTTTTTTTTTCACTCAGTGCATATTCTATGATTTCCATTTTTCACAATATTTATTAAAATGAATAAAGGACAGTTTAGGTTTATTTGTTACAGGTTTAAACAGGTTTTTAATTTTACATTTTCCCAAGGAGTGTTTTAATAGTGGACCTTGGGTAAAAACGTTTGTGAAGCCCTGGGATAGTGTACACCACCAAGAACATTGGTTGGTTTCACAGACCCTAGTCTTGAATTATTTTAACTAGGGTTACATTAGGCAGCCCATGATTCGTGCTAATCAGGATCTGTGAAATCAGCCATTTCAGGGTTCCTTGAACTGCAGTAGCCACTAAAGCGACACATGGTCCATCCGCATGGTGAACTGCCGTCCATATAGGTACGGTCGGAATTGGCGGACGGCTATGACGCCGGCCAGTAGCTCCCGACGGGTGATACAGTAGTTCTCTGTCCTGCTGAGTATCTGACTACCTGTTCCCCTTCAGGGCCTCTCTGGGACAGGACAGCCCCAATTCCCATATCACTGGTGTCAGTGTCCAGTGTGGTTTGGTGAAGTGGCCCAGCAATGTCCGCAAACCCCTTCACGAACCGCCGGTAGTAAGAGGCAAGGCCTTAGAACCGGTGGAGCTGGTGGACAGAGGTCGGGGTGGGCCAGTTCTGCATGGCGTCCACCTTAGTGGGGTCAGTGGCAAACCCGTCAGCCCCCACTACGTGGCCCAGGAAACGTATCTCTTGCCTCATCAGGTGGCACTTCCCGGGGTGCAGTTTAAGTCCAGCGGCACTGATCCGGTCCAGCAACTCCCGCAGGTGGTCCAGGCCTTGTTGAACTCCGTGGCGTGCACCAGCAGGTCGTCCAGGTAGACCACGCAGTCAGACCGGGCACCCCTTGCAGTACCCTCTCCATCAACCTCTAGAAGGTCGCTGGGGCATTGCATAGCCCGAAGGGCTTCACCTGAAACTGCCAGAGACCTTGTCCTATGGTAAATGCTGTCTTAAGAACATAAGAACATAAGAAAGTTTACAAACGAGAGGAGGCCATTCAGCCCATCTTGCTCGTTTTGGTTGTTAGTAGCTTATTGATCCCAGAATCTGAAGGATCCCAGGATGTCAGCTTCAACAACATTACTGGGTTCCAGACCCTCACAATTCTCTGTGTAAAAAAGTGCCTCCTATTTTCTGTTCTGAATGCCCTTTATCTGATCTCCATTTGTGACCCCTGGTACTTGTTTCTTTTTTCAGGTCAAAAAAGTCCCCTGGGTCGACATTGTCTATACCTTTTAGGATTTTGAATGTTTGAATCAGATCGCCGCGTAGTCTTCTTTGTTCAAGACTGAATAGATTCAATTCTTTTAGCCTGTCTGCATACGACATGCCTTTTAAACCCGGGATAATTCTGGTTGCTCTTCTTTTCTAGAGCAGCAATATACTTTTTGTAACAAGGTGACAAGAACTGAACACAATATTCTAGGTGAGGTCTTACTAATGCATTGTAAAGTTTTAACATTACTTCCCTTGACTTAAATTTAACACTTCTCACAATATATCCGAGCATCTTGTTGGCCTTTTTTATAGCTTCCCCACATTGTCTAGATGAAGACATTTCCGAGTCAACATAAACTCCTAGGTCTTTTTCATAGTTCCCTTCTTCAATTTCAGTATCTCCCATATGATATTTATAATTTATATTGCCTGCATGCAATACTTTACACTTTTCTCTATTAAATTTCATTTGCCATGTGTCTGCCCAGTTCTGAATGCTGTCTAGATCATTTTGAATGACCTTGGCTGCTGCAACAGTGTTTGCCACTCCTCCTATTTTTGTGTTGTCTGCAAATTTAACGAGTTTGCTTACTATATCAGAATCTAAATCATTAATGTAGATTAGGAATAGCAGATGACCTAATACTGATCCCTGTGGTACACCACTGGTTACCTCGCTCCATTTTGAGGTTTCTCCTCTAATCAGTACTTTCTGTTTTCTACCTAAACAGAAATGCTGTCCAACTTGGCCCTCTTTCTATGTATACAACTAAATGTGGTCAGGATCACTTGTTTCCTTTAGCCAGTGCATTTTCTTCTTCACAGAGAACAGTCCATCAGTTTGGTGTAGTGTTGAAAAATTATTGGTCCCATATTGTGAGTGAAAAGTTGAAACCGAATAATCTCTCTTGCTGCCATGGTGGTGATCTCAGACAACATTTTCCTAAAAAGAAGAAGATGCTTATTAAGACCCTGATTATATGAAACGTATTGAAGTGAATGGTGTAAATCAGGGGCCCCCAATCCTGGTCTTGGAGGAGCCGGTGCACCTCACAAAATGGGAAGAAGAGTTCAATTGGTCAAATTAACACAATAATTACTTGAATTAGGTGAGCGCACCTGGAAAAAACCCACGTAAAACACGTGAAGAACATCATTTGGAACATATTTGAATAAAATGTTACCTACCTGCAGGTTTGAATCTTAAAAAGGTGTTCCTGGTGTAGGTCTTCAGCAATAGTGTTCAAATGTTTTTGGGCAATTAAAGAAAAAGGAAAGTATTTGATACTATCCTCTTCTAATGACCGCACAATGTGCTTACTTCTCCTGTGTAATGGTAAATATATTTGTGAGAGGGGAGGGATTTGGACTGACCGTCAGGTGCATGCGGGAGTCTGTAGGGGGTTCATATTCTCCGTGTATTCCCACGCTGTCAGGAAATGTGTTATGACGGGACTCAGCTGTGAGGAAATCGGCTGACGTTCTGTCATTGGCTGGGGGGTGGGACTACACGGGGTGAATGAATTAATAAAAAGGCGCTGTTTTGTATCCTCTCTGGCTCATGCAGGAAACATAGTGGAGCGTGACTTCAGGGCCGAACCCTGAACAATCAGAGGCTCTGGAGCAGCAACTCGGAGAGACAGAGGGGCACTTCAGCGCGAGGCGTACAGACTCGGGGTGCAAGCAAGGCACACAGGTTTATTTATTGAGATTCTATTTTCGGTAGCAAGTTTAGCGGGACTGAGCTGTCCCACAGTATACGAGAGGGTGCAGAGCAGTGCCTGTTCCTCGGGGCTCCCATCGCTAGAGGGAGCAACGAGCCGCGGAAAAACCTGCACACTTTATTTTGTAGTTTTCCTTAAAGTATTTTGTTTTCCTTTTTCCTTTCGCCTTTTTACTTATTGTTCTTTTGGATTACACACCTGAGTGTTGTATGAAGATGGGGCACAATACCATCGTTGGTAGAGTGTCCCGAACTGTAACAAAGCATCTGCCAACTGAGCACAAACTAATAAATCTGGGCACCTGTGCCGACGTTACAATATTACATAAGTAATTTCTTATGAATGAAGTATGAACAATACAGGTGAGCATTAATATATATATATATATATATATATATATATATATATATATATATATATATATATATATGTGTGTGTGTGTAAAGTTTGAGAAAAAGGAAAACTGCTGTGTACCAAAATGATCAATAACAAAAAAGAAAAAAAGAAAAGGATATTTCAGGTTCTTAAAAAGGTAGAATAATTGATTACAAATCAATTATCAGGACGTTTCGGACTACAAGTCCTCATCGGGCTGAATACAAAAAAACAGTGCTTTAAGAAGTTGATAAAAAACAAACAAGTAGTCTTTTAAACAAAATTCCAGAATGTTGATGATGACGATGATGATTATATATATAATTTCCATTACCTGAGAGTAGATGTTAAAACTTCTTGCTGATTTGAACTTGGCTCTCGCCAAGATAAGCACCAACTAAGGCATAGCTTCACAGTAAACTAATGTGATCCATATGTGTCTCCATCCATTTGCGCTTCCTTCCATATGATGATGTAGATATCCTTCTGTCTGGTGTTGATGGCTGAAGTGTAATGCTGGCTCCAGGGATCAGCTTATTGCCTCCCTAACGCATCAGCACACACAACGGCTGCGATGCTGGCTCCGGGGATCAACCACAGTGCGGTCTCCCCAGCGCATCAGCATGACAACCGTCTGGATTGAGCTAAGTAGGGTACATCTCTGGGGACTTCAAGAGGGCACCTTCCATCCTTGGTGTTTTGTCGACTAGTCCACGACACCTCAAGAGGGATCGACAGTGATTCTGGCATCCCAGCATCACCCCCTACTTACCTGTACATCAGCATTTCTTTCTTCCTATTGTGCTTGAGATCCCCAGCCAGCATCTTTCCGTCTCAACCACAGCCAGTTGCTGCTCCTCTCTGTTGCTTCAGATAAGTTCTTCACTGTGCGACGCAACTCTTGGCCACTGAATCCGACGTCTCTGAGAAACCGGGTTGTAGAGTGTGCCACAAATCCTCGACAACCCACCTCCACGGGATAAACCCGAACTCTCCATCCTTGCTGTTCTGCTTTAGTGGCTAGTTGAGCATACCGCAGTTTCTTCCTCTCATACGCCTCACCTACAGCATCCTCCCATCATCTACAGCATCCTCCCATCATCTACAGCATCCTCCCATCATCTACAGCATCCTCCCATCATCCTCCTGACCAACATCTGCCAGCATTTTCCAGTCTCTAGCAGCTTCCAGTTATCCTGGGCGGGGATTGGTTTTAACACCTTTTCTTGGTGGTTGCTCTCCTGGGCGGAGGAATGTTGTCTTTTGCGTGTAATGTTTTGATGGAACAGGTGGCAACTTATTGGTCATGTTACGCTTGTCTTCCAATGCTAAGGCCAAACATCACAGCATCTGGTCATGGCGCCAAGTAAACAGTCCTTGGCTAAGAGCCACCTTACATCCTGTCAAAATGTGCCTTAATGTTGCAGGTGATGAACAAAAAGGACATGAGGGATCCTCTCCTACCCAGAGGTTTAGGTTCTGTGGTGATGGGAGAACATCATATGTTGACCTGATGAGGAAACTGATCCAGCTCTGTTTAATTGACCATAGGTCTTGCCAGCTAATCTTGCGTTGTTCCACACTCTACCATCTCATCCATTCTCCCTGCTTGGCCTGGGAAATGGCCTTTATACACCTCATCCTCTCCTCCTGCTTTTGCACCTCGTTGACTACCATCTTCCTCCGTTGAGCTGGGGCTGCCTTGTGCCATGTAGGAGGAGCTGAACTGAGACCAAGACCCCCTCTTCCATGCTGAACTTGCCCCATGATATCACCAATACGAAGGGCAGCCTTTGCATCCTCCACAGCTTTCTTTGCCATCCACTTTCTTCCAGTTTTCAACACAGGTGCTGCCTCCCTTACGCATTTGTCGCGTGACTCTACTAATGTAATTTCCAGTCTGACCTTGGTGCACTTACTCCTCAGTTAGAGCGGAGACTGGTAACTGCAGTATTCCTTTACCATAAAGTCACACTCTGCTGAGGCAGCATGGAACTCCCAACCCAAGACGCTTCACTGGCTTCTCAGATTGCCTCACCATTTATCTACTACTTTACCTTTAATTATAGAGATGCTCCTTGATTTAGTGGGCTTGAATTGCATTCGTGCCCATTCCATGTTATTGGTTAATTTATCCAATAACCGATTAGTGCAGGCTACTGTTGTAGTCATGATTGTCATGTCATCCATGTATGTTCGAATTGGTGGTAGTCGCATTCCAGAAGCCAAGCGCTCTCCTCCCACTACCCATTTTGATGCTCTAATGATTACTTCCATTGCCATGGTAAAAAAAAGTGGAGAAATGGTGCATCCTGCAATTATTCCAACCTCTAGGCATTGCCATGTAGTGCTGAATTCTGAAGTTGAAAAACTAAATTGCAAATCTCCAAAGTAGGCTTTCACTAAATTTGTTATTGTCATCGGTACACTGAAAAAATCAAATGCTGCCCAAAGAAGTTCATGTGGCACTGAACCATATGCATTAGCCAAATCCAGGAATGTCACATGGAGCTACTTCCTCTCCTTTTTAGCTGATTTAATTTGTTGCCAGATCACATTGATGTGTTCTAAGCATCCTGGGAAACCTGGAATGCCCGCTTTTTGTATTGAAGTGTCAATGAAGCAGTTCTTTAATAGGTAAGTTGACAATCTCTGAGCAGTAATGCTGAAGAAAATCTTGCCTTCTACGTTTAACAGGGAAATAGGATGAAACTGACTGATGCTTGTAGAATCTTTTTCTTTAGGTATAAAGACTCCACCTGCCCGGCGCCATGCTCTTGGTACAACCTGTTTTTCCCATGCCACATTCATCAATTTCCACAGGATTCGTAGAACTCCTGAAGCACTCTTGTACACTCTGTACGGAACTCCATTAGGCCCTGGAGATGATGAAGCCCTTGCTTTTTTCACAGCTTGCTCTACTTCTTTCCACTTAGGTGCACAGTCCTCCATTTGGTATTCTGGTGGATTGATAGGTTGGATGTCTGTCGGAATTGACATAGGCTCCTGCCTTTTTGAATCTGTATGTGTTTCCTCCAAATATCTCTCCAGCTCTTAGATGCTTTTAGTGTGCCATTCTTCTCACTGGTGAATAACTTCTTTACAAATTTGAATGGGTCTTTATAAAAGTTAGTTCTCGCACGCTCCTTCTTTTTGTAGCGTTTCCGTAGGCGCTCAGCTCTGCACAATGTTGCAAGCTTATCTTTTATGACCCTTTGTAAGAGATTGAGTCCCTCCTTCTGACTTTGTTCTGCTCTTCTCCATTGCTTCCTCAGCTGTCTCCTTTCTCTAACTAAGCATTCAATCTCCTGCTGCAGTCTAGACTTTCCAGGAATAGTTTGTACTTTTTCCTTACTTTTTTCAACTCCAAACCTCTCGCTTCCATATGTGTAGATGATGTCCCCAAATTTATCCAGTTTCTTTTCAACTGTTCCACTTAACCTTTCCAATGCAAAGCAGAGATCTGTGTTTACTGTGTCACATGCAGTTTTCTCTGTGTATACAGACATGCTCAAATTTGTTGGTACCCCTCCACAAAAAACGAAGAATGCACAATTTTCTCTGAAATAACTTGAAACTGACATATTTATTCCATATTTAATAGAAATCAGACTTTGCTTTTGATTTTTTATTCAACATAATATTGTAAATAATAAAACAAATGAAAATGGCATGGACAAAAATGATGGGACCGCTAACCTAATATTTTGTTGCACAACCTTTAGAGGCAATCACTGCAATCAAACGTTTTCTGTAGCTCTCAATGAGACTTCTGCACCTGTTAACAGGTAGTTTGGCCCACTCTTCCTGAGCAAGCTGCTCCAGCTGTCTCAGGTTTGATGGGTGTCTTCTCCAGACTGCAAGTTTCAGCTCTTTCCATAGATGTTCGATAGGATTCAGATCAGGACTCATAGAAGGCCACTTCAGAATAGTCCAATGTTTTGTTCTTATCCATTCTTGGGTGCTTTTAGCTGTGTGTTTTAGGTCATTATCCTGTTGGAGGACCCATGACCTGCGACTGAGACAGAGCTTTCTGACACTGGGCAATACGTTTCGCTCCAGAATGCCTTGATAGTCTTGAGATTTCATTGTGCCCTGCACAGATTCAAGGCACCCTGTGCCAGGCGCAGCAAAGCAGCCACAAAACATAACCGAGCCTCCTCCATATTTCACTGTAGGTATGGTGTTCTTTTCTTTGAAAGCTTCATTTTTCGTCTGTGAACATAGAGCTGATGTGACTTGCCAAAAAGCTCCAGTTTTGACTCATCTGTCCAAAGGACATTCTCCCAGAAGGATTGTGGCTTGTCAATATGCATTTTAGCAAATTCCAGTCTGGCTTTTTTATGTTTTTCTTTCAAAAGTGGAGTCCTCCTGGGTCTTCTTCCATGGAGCCCACTTTCGCTCAAAAAACGACAGATGGTGTGATGAGAAACTGACGTACCTTCACCTTGGAGTTCAGCTTGTATCTCTTTGGCAGTTATCCTTGGTTCGTTTTCTACCATTCGCACTATCCTTCTGTTCACTCTGGGGTCGATTTTCCTCTTGCGGCCACGCCCAGGGAGGTTGGCTACAGTTCCATGGACCTTAAACTTCTTAATGATATTTGCAACTGTTGTCACAGGAACATCAAGCTGCTTGGAGATGGTCTTGTAGCCTTTACCTTTACCATGCTTGTCTATTATTTTCTTTCTGATCTCCTCAGACAACTATCTCCTTTGCTTTCTCTGGTCCATGTTCAGTGTGGTGCACACAATGATACCAAACAGCACAGTGACTACTTTTCTCCATTTAAATAGGCTGAATGACTGATTACAAGATTGGAGACGTGTGATACTAATTAAAGAAACTAATTAGTTTGAAATATCACTATAATCCAATTATTTATTATCTTTTCTAAGGGGGACCAACAAATGTGTCCAGGCCATTTTAGAACATCTTTGTAGAATAAGCAATAATTCATCTCTTTTCACAGCTTCTTTGCTTTATTCTATGACATACCAAAGGCATGCAAGTATACATGATAAAATAGCTTTTAATTTCATCACTTTTCAGGAGGAATGAAGCATTATTTCAATGAGCTGTAAGGGTACCAACAAATTTGAGCACGTCTGTATTGTGAGGAAAGGATAACGTCGCCTTTAAGAAATGGTGGCACTAAGGAAGAAACTACACAACCCAGAAATCTGAGTGTCAATTAAGGGGGTGGGGTTTCTGGGTTTAAAAAGGAACAGGGCAGAGAGAGGAGTGTGGGGAATACGGCCCGGTTGTCCTGAAAGGAAATAGCGTGCAAGCTCCAGTGTGTTGGGAAAAACAACTAAAAAGAAAGAGATCACAAGGTAAAGCTATCGTTTGAGTTAAAATATAGTCGGCGTTTAGTTTTTCAAAGTGCGGTTTTTCCTCTTGTTGAAGTAGCCTTTTGTTTGTTAAAGTTTATTTTTATTTTCTGTTGTCGGGGTGCGACTTGAAGATAGTGTACTCCGTAGCAATTTAAAAGAGACCCGCGGTGTTCTGTGCTATGTGGTTGTGCGCCGCCACAACCATAGTGTGTTGTGCTATATGCTTTATAACCCGGAGAGGTATTGGTTATTTACGTGTTGCTGAGACAGTAAATAATAACCAGAGAGAACGGGCTTGTGAGACTGGAAGTGCAAGACATTGTTTATTCATAACACAGACACAAGATACTTTGCATATAGTGAATACAGGAAAAATGGACACTGGCTTTTAGAAGAAACATAATTGGCTTTTGTGGATGGCCGGGAGTTGGCTGCAGGGGTTCTTTGTCCACAGCCCGGATATAACCTGTTTTATCCTTGTTCACTTCTCTGGATGTCTGGGGTTATCGCTGTTGTGTTCCTGGAAGTCTTCATTAAAAACGGATCCATTCTTCTACTCACCTGTGTCCCAGGATTACTGCATCAGAGGGAGCTTGTCTTGTAATTACCAGTGTTCTAGAACTACTCCAGCAGAGGGAGCCTGTCTTGCTCTTACCTGTGCTACAGGACTACTCCAGCAGAGGGAGCCGATCTAATACTTACTTGTGTTACAGGACTACTCCAGCAGAGGGAGCCTGTCTTGTTCTTACCTGTGATACAGGACTACTCCAGCAGAGGGAGCTGGTCAAATACTTACCTGTGTTACAGGACTACTCCAGCAGAGGGAGCCTGTCTGGTTCTTACCTGAGTTGCAGGACTACTCCAGCAGAGGGGGTCTGGTGGATAGTTACCTGTGTGGCGGATATACTCCAGCAGAGGGAGCTCAACCTACACCTACCGGTGACTCAGGCCAGCTCTAGGGAGGAGAGCTGGCCCCGTTCTTACCCGCGGGCTGACACACTTCAGTCGGAGGATCCTTGGACTCCTTTTGCTATCTCCCTATCCTGATATAGCTAGAGAGGGTTGAAGAAGTGAGTTAGTCAGTGGCCCGTACAGGGCGAGAACCGTGACAAAAACTGTTTATTATATGTAAATATTGTAAATAAAAATTGCTTGTGCCAGTTGGTGGAACGGGAAAGCAACGGTTCAGCAGCATGTGTCTACTGGATCGTTTACAGTATATATATATATATATATATATATATATATATATATATATATATATATATATATATATATATATATATATATATATACACTGTATATATACATACAACTGCATTTTAATCTTCAACTGTCTGTTTTTTTATACAGTGGCTCTCAAAAGTATTCACCCCCTTGGACTTTTCCACATTTGATTGTGTTACAACATGGAATCAAAATTGATTTAATTAGGAGTTTTTGCCACTGATCAACACAAAAAAGTCCATAATGTCAAAGTGAAAAATAAAATCTACAAATTGTTCTAAATTAATTACAAATATAAAACAGAAAATAATTGATATTTTAGTCTATAATTCCACAGTAAAGCATCCTGGATAATTCCATAGCATGTCAACCAGCATCCACAAGATGTTACACTACCCCTATCAACATTTTATTAAGTGCTAGACCCACTTGAGTAATGAAAATTAAATGTTACAACTTTTCAAATTAGCCTTTAGAACTTTCACACTATGCTAATATACTGTATATAAGGCAAACTTTTTGTGAATGACATTTGAAGAGGTAGTGGAATGACACCCCAATCATAAAGATTCTACTCTTCTTCACATTTAAAACGTTTGATGGCAATCCTGCCTCCTCTAACCTGGCTTTAAATGCAGCATTCTTGTTTTTGTCTTCTTCTCTTGTATAAGCCATTAAAGAGATGGTCCTAGATGTTCCGGGCTACTGCACCTTCTAATTTCACCTACAGATATGCTAAATCTCTGTGGCTTGTTGGACAAGGCCAGCAAGCTCCCAACCTGACAAAACTCTGAAATGAGACCAACAGAAATTAATTACATCTAAACCAAAATTAACAGAATCATCTAAAGGCTGGTTGTGGCGGAGTGTCCCGCTCCTATATGTATTTGTATTGTTATTTGTATTTTTGTTTGCGGCGCAGGTCAAAGCGCTACGTATTTGTTATTGGTTTTTATAATTTAAAAACCCCTTGAGCATGCGTGACTGATCAGCTAGTGATTTATTTAGCTAGCTGACAGTCACGCATCCTTAACCATGGCCAGGGGCTCCCCTCCTGAGTTCACCTCCGGAGGGTCCGCTGCTGTTGCCGTCGCCTCCTGAGGGTCCGCAGCTGCTGCCGTCACCTCCCAAGGGTCCTGCTTCGCCTGGGGTCGCTACCAGTGCTGCCATGCGGCAGGAAATACTGTGGCTGGAGCCCCATGAAGAAGGGGGGGGAGGTCAGGAGACCAGCTCCCCCCGCAGCAATTTCGCTGCAGGAGAACAGGTGGCCATAGCCCCACAGAGGGGAGATGCCGGCCATGAAGAAGGAGGGGCGGTCTGGAGACCACCCCCAAAATTTCCTTGGCCGGAGAAGCCGGCCGGAGAAGCCGGCCTGTGCGCGGTTGTTTGGGTGGAAGGAGGACATCCCACCGTGGCCGCCACCTTTGGCCCGTTGCTGCCCCTGGTCCTGGGCTGGGACTGCTAGCTTGGACTTTGGGGGCTAAGGGGGGAGGTGGCCGAAAAAGCCATGTGTGCTGCACACAAGGAGGGACATGTGTGGCGGAGTGTCCCGCCCCTATATGTATTTGTATTATTATTTGTATTTTTGTTTGCAGCGCAGGTCAAAGCGCTACGTATTTGTTATTGGTTTTATAATTTAAAAACCCCGTGAGGATGCGTGACTGATCAGCTAGTGATTTATTTAGCTAGCTGACAGTCATGCATCCTTATTAAACTCGTGCGGACGGTGACCATCTCCCGAGTTAATTCATTGATTAATTGTTGCTAATCAGGAGATGGTCACTGTATATAAACCTGCAGCTCTCGACCCTCAGGGGAGAGTGTATTAGGCGTGAGAGCGAGGAGAGAGAGAAAACTAAACAAAACATACCTTACAAATAACTGCTATTTATTTTGTTTGGCCAACGCACCTTTTTGTTTGTTGTGTTTTGTGTTGTTTGTTTAAATCTTTTCACAGTGTATTAAATTGATAACCTTTATCTTCTTCAGAAAGCTGTGTTGAAGATTCTGTATTTGCAGAAGCCAATGCTGAACCTATGAGTTCAGCAGCTTCCTTAATTGTGTCTGTAAATGTATAGAATATATATTTGAAGCAGAGTACTCCATAACAGCTACACTCAGAAAAAGTTTTCTGCATTGCCCCCAAGCAATTTTTACAGCAGGGTTTAATTAGCAGAATAAATGACTCTGATATCATACCTATGATCACACTTATTTCACTGCATGGAAAAGCTGGTTGGGAACATGGTAGATTATGAAAAAAAGCTCACAGATTGTAAATGGGTCAATCATGGGGTTCTACTTACCTAAATCATCTGATGAAGGCAGGTTTTTTTTTTCTTCTTTGTTTAAAGTTTAGAATTTGTGCCTTTTCTTTTCATGACAATCTTTGGGGGAAAAATAAATACAAATTATTATTATTATTTCTTTCTTAGCAGACGTCCTTATCCAGGGAGACTTACAGTCGTAAACAAAAATACATTTCAAGAATCACAGTACAAGAATGAATACAATTAAGAGCAAGATAAAGAATATTAAATCAGCATAAGACAATCAACAGATTAACAATAAAAATACAAAGAAAAAAAACATAAATAAAGTCCATTCAGTATTTAAAAACTAGTAATAACATTTTAAAATCAATTCTGTAATGCACAGGAAGCCAATGCAATGATGCCAACACAGGCGTAATGTGAGCCCTTTTTTGTGTTCTAGTTAGCATTCTAGCAGCAGCATTTTGCTGTAGGTGTGATATAGCATGACTTGTAAGTCCAGACAATAAAGCGTTATAGTAATCTAACCTAGAAAAAATAAAAGCATGTACTAATTTCTTTGCATCATCCTAAGACAAGAATGATCTAACTTTTGCAATGTTTCTTAAATGGTAGAAGGACACTCTAGTAATGTATTTTATATGTAGTTCAAAAGAAAGTGCAGAATCAAAAACAACCCCTTCTCTTCAGATTTTACATTTGATTTTAGCATACCAAGGTCAATTTTTGTCGAGTCCATCTATTGATTAGAGTCTAAAAGTAAGACTTCTGTCTTATTGGAATTTAACTGTAAGAAATTCTGAGACATCCTATGGTTTCTCATACAATTTCTATGCTGATGATGCTCAGATTTTCCTCTCCTTCCCCACCTCTGACTCCACCATCTCCTCCCGTATCTCTACCTGTCTGTCTGCTATTTCCTCCTGGGTGCACTCGCATCACCTCAAACTCAACCTCTCTAAATCTGACCTCCTTTTCTTTCCCTCCTCCTCCCCCTCCTCTGATCTCTCTATCTCTGTTCCTCTGGAATCTACCACACTCTCTCCCTCTTCCTCAGCTAAGAACCTTGGAGTCACCCTGGACCCCTGCCTCTCTTATTCCCAGCACATCTCCACTCTGGCACGCACTTGCCGATTCTTCCTGAGCAACATCCGAAGAATCCGACCCTTCCTCACCAACTATACTACCCAGCTCCTGGTCCAGGCCCTGTTACTCTCCCGCCTAGACTACTGCAACTCCCTCCTGGCTGGCCTCCCTGCGTCCGCCACCCGTCCGCTCCAGCTCATCCAGAACTCTGCTGCTCGCCTGGTGTTCTCTCTGCCTCGCTTCGCCCACACAACTCCACTACTCCGCTCGCTCCACTGGCTCCCGATCACCGCTCGCATCCAGTTCAAGACTCTTGTACTAGCCTACAGATGCCTTGACCAGACTGCACCCAGCTACCTCCAGACCCTCATCTCTCCCTACACCCCCACTCGACCTCTCCGCTCCGCCTGCACTAGAACACTAGCTCTACCTCCGCTACGCTCCCCTGCCTCCAGAGCCCACTTCTTCTCCACCCTTGCTCCGCAGTGGTGGAATGACCTTCCTACAGATGTCAGGACTGCCCAGTCCCTGACCACATTCTGGCGCCTTTAATAATGTACTTCAGAATACTGTAATCTGCCAAGTGTTTAACCTGTAGTACTTTGTATTTAATCATATCCTGATGTAACTATCACTATTTAATCATATCCTGATGTCACTATCACTATTATATGTTGTATTATTGAATTGTGGTTTGTCAAACTTGTACTTTGCTTGAACAAAAGTTATTGTATTTCTTGCTCTTATTGTATTACTTGTATTGTAACACTTGAAATGTATTTGCTTACGATTGTAAGTCGCCCTGGATAAGGGCGTCTGCTAAAAAATAAATAATAATAATAATAATAATAATAATAATAATTGGACTCACACAATACCCCTGACAGGACAATTGGACTCACACAATACCCCTGACAGGACAATTAGACACACACAATACCCCTGACAGGACAATTGGACTCACACAATACCCCTGACAGGGCAATTGGACACACACAATACCCCTGACAGGACAATTGGACTCACACAATACCCCTGACAGGACAATTGGACACACACAATACCCCTGACAGGACAATTGGACTCACACAATACCCCTGACAGGAAAGCAAGGTAATTTGTACAGATTTTTCCACTAAAATAATGACGATATACATGGAATTTGAATGTGAGTGGCTGTTTAATTTTTGAATCACTGACTACAATGTATGGTGTAAGTAACTGCATATACTTGCAATCAACAGTATCAACACTGTTATCTGCTCTTGAACTGCCCCGATATCAAATCGTACTGTGTTTTGTATTTGCTCGTATGAGGACTGAAGTCATTGTATCATGGATCTTGCTCTTAATTGTGCTGCAATTCTTGATATGTATTTTTTGTTTTTTTTTTGTATACAACTGTAAGTCGCCCTGGGTAAGGGTGTCTGCTAAGAAATAAATAAATAAATACATAAATAAATAATAATAATAATAATAATAATAATAATAATAATAATAATAATAATAATAATAATAATAATAATAATAACCCATTTAAGCCCTCCAGCAACTATAGTTGCCACTGTGTATAGTTGTAATTTACCTTTTGTAAATATTTTTCTAGATGTTATCCATGTTTTATATCTCAATGACATGCAAGCAAACAACCAAATAAAGGATTTGAAGAAAAAAATGGTATTCACTTCCTTCCTGTCACATGAGGCTGTCAACTTCTTACCCCTACTTCCAGGAAGCATGGCGAAGGCAAACCCTCCCAATAAAAGGTAATTTTCATGTTACTAATAAGTATTTTTTGTTGACATATATATATCTACTTAATCATGAAGGTCTCTAGAATCACCCAAACAAAACAAATCTTACAAGAGATCTATAGTTTTTTGTATACTTAGTCAAAAGTCCAAGCAGCAACTATAGTTGCCGGCGGGCAAATGCCTTGTAAGTACATACTGTATATCATGGGGAAATGGGGTATACTGTGTTAATAGGTTAATAAATCAAGGTTATTGGTCTTGTTTAGTGCTTTTTGCTTTTATAATACCCCACCTAGACGTAACTTAAAGCATGGAATTAATTGCTGTAGGTTATCTTTTTCTCCCTTTTATGATATCATGTCCTGTGAGGGGCAAAATATTAAGGCCCCTTCATCCAGTTTGTATGTGTTTCATTCTAATCGGTCAAGGACCCTAATTCTTTTTATGACTTGTAGTTTATGATTCCATTATAATGTTGAAATTCAGACAAGTAATGAGTTTACATTTAAATTATTATATGAAATCACCTATTACAGTCAGCCATTGAATACTATGCGCCTCTGATTTAAAAAATAATTTTCTTAATTTTCTTTCAGGTATACCTTGGCAGAGGTTTTGGATATTCTTGATGCAGATAATCCCCCTGCAACTATCTCAAATGTTACAGTTGTGCCGGAGTCTGAGAAGAAAGCTCATGACACAGATTGTGACAGCGATGGATCTGATGATGAGGTGGCATGTGATTACAAACGCCTACCGTCAAGGTTGCTGAAAGGAGAGGGCTTAATCTCTGATGATGCTTTTCAACTACCCCTCCTTGACATTGGAGATATACCTTAATGTCCTGCGGCCTTAGTGAGTGCATCTACAGAGCCAAGCATCATCAATGCTGTTGAGGAAAAGGAAAACAGTCCAACAACCCCTGGACCCATGCTAAAGAAAATCAAAAACAAAGAGCGGAAGTTCAAGAAAAGGAGAGACAGATGCCAAAAAACCAATACAGGCTAAGCGTCATCAACTCCCTCCCTATCAACCCAAGCCAACCAATCCCATCGTCACGTCAGATGATCCAGCAGACATCTTTCTCACATTCTATCTCAAATCACTACGGGATATCACCCTGGAAATGTTGAATATGTATGCAGCACAGAAAGGTGCCACCCTCAATCTGACTGATGAAAAGCTCCTAACATTCTATGGCATTCTTTTGACCACTGGGTACAACTCAGTCCCAAGACGACATCTTCTTTGATCAGGCGACAATGATGTCAACAACAAAAGCATTAAAGAGGCCATGTGGAGGAACAGATTTGATGAGATGATGGCTTCCATTCATGTTGTGGATAACATGAATATCACAGATGACCCTTTCTTCAAGGTGTGTCCCGTGTTTGAGGAGCTGAATAAAGTCAACAAAACCATAACTATTCAGGAATATCTGGCAGTGGATGAGATGATGATTGAGTACTTTGTTAGGCATGGATTCAAGCAATTCATCAGGGGGAAGCCCATTCGCTTTGGTTACAAGATCTGGAGTCTTGTACTCTCATCTGGATTTGTCTACCACATGGAGCCATACGCAGGTAGCCACACTCGACTCGTTGAAACTGGACTGGGTCAGGGTCCAAGTGTGGTTCTTGGCTTGGCAGAGAAAGCTGGAGTGCCACCTGGATGCAAGTTTTATCATAACAACCTATTCACAACCCTCACCCTGGTTGATGAGATGACCAAAAGGGGCTACGGCAGCTGTGGCACACTTCGGGAAAATCGTCTCTTTGATATCCCACTGACACCAGCAAAGAGCTTCCGGAAGACCTCAAGAGGTGATGCCGAATTCCTTGTTGAAGATGGAAAACTGATCGTGAGATGGAATGACAACAGCGTGGTCACTGTTGTGACCAATATGGAGAAGGAGGTTGCCGACACTTAACGATGGAACAAACAGAAACATGCAATGGATAAAGTGAAACAGCCTACATGTATAAAGAGCTACAACGCACATATTGGAGGTGTTGACCTGCACGACCAATGTGTGAACCATTACCGGATTGGCATCCGATCAAAGAAGTGGTGGTGGCCATGCTACAGCTGGGCACTCAACAGTGCTATGGTCAACGCCTGGTGTTATTACAGGTACATGGGGGTGTAATGGGAAGTGTGGGGTGAGGTTGCGGGGTGGCAGGGTGGAAGGATGGGGTCTATATCTTAGGTGGCATGACACAAAAACAAAACATGTATTAATTCATTAATTAATTAATTATTTCATTCATTCAAAACCCACCAATTGAAAATTAATTCATTCATCCATTCATACAGGTCATGTAAAGAGGGAGACAGAGATCTCCTCTCCTTCCAAAGGCTGGTTGCCCAGATTCTCCTCCAGCGCCATGGAGTGAGGTCACAGGGGCATGGAAGAAGGTCATTGTTGTGCTCTGCAATATGTGAGGCTGCCAGATTTGACAACTTGAACCACTGGCCCCACAACACAGGGAGAAAGTACATGAGGTGCCGAACATGTGATGGACGCACTCCCTTTGCATGTGAGAAATGCGGTGTTGCCCTGCACGTTGAGTGCGTCAAGGTCTTTCATGTGAACCGCTAAAACTCTACCCAGGAGGGAGAGGAAGGGAGGGAGAAAGAGATAGAAAGGGAGAGCAGGGAGGACACGTATGACATAACTTCCCATTCCGAATGTCTTTTGAAAGAAGTTGTCTGTATGCACTAACCCTAACCGTATGCACTGATGGTATTTTTTCTTCATTCTATTATTTTCATTTAACTTTTTGATACACAATGCCCTGTTGGGGCAACCTAATGTCTGCACTTTGTTCTGCACTATGTTCCACCACTTTAAGACAAATGGGTTTGTTGATGACTGTTTAAATCCCCATGTATTCAAGATAATTTGGACATTTTTAAGAGTTTTCATATTCAAGCGATTATAAGCTAGAGGCAGCTTTTTTGGTGTCACAGCGAATGTTCTTACACTTTTATACATAATAAATTTGTTTATGAATAAAGATTGATCTGTTGAAAGCAGTTATTTTGAGTTAGATGCCAAATGTTCTCCTCCTATTCAAATTCGACATTGAAGGGGTGCATACAACATATTTGCAACTATACTTGCCGCACATTCAAATACGATTTTCAAGAAAAAAAACAAAAACCTGGGGAAGATAAGTGCAGAACATGTTCATATAGGACACTATTAACACGATTACATGCATGAAACCTTTGAGAAAAATTTGGGCACAAATGGGATAATAATAATAATAATAATAATAATAATAATAATAATAATAATAATAATAATACTGGATTATCTATGCATGCATTCTCTATAAAATGAAAATAACACAATAGAAAACATCGACACTTACAGCAACATAGTCTCTCCTCCTTCTCTCAAGAAACGGTGAGGGTTTCCTGAATGGCGCATCCAGTAAAAGCACTTGTGTAGAGTGCAGGATGCACCCTATAGTCTGGACGTCGCGAGTTCGAGTCCAGGCTATTCCTTTGTCGACCGAGGATGGGAGCTCCCTGTAGTCTGGCCGGGCGCCTGCGGGCTTGCCTGTAAGCTGCTCGAGAGCTGCGTTGTCCTCCGATGCTGTAGCTCTTGGGTGGCTGCATGGTGAGCCCGCAGTGTGAAAAAAGTGGTTGGCTGACGGCACACGCTTCGGAGGACAGTGTGTGTTTGTCTTCGCCCTCCCGAGTCAGCGCAGGGGTGGTAGCGGTGAGCTGAGCATAATACAGTAATTGGCTATTCCAAATTGGGAGAAAATAATAATAATAAAAAAAATAATAATTGGCAACGACTAAATTAAAAAAAAAAAAACGCCAAAACCCTCCTTCTCTCAAGAAACGCTGAAAAATGACTGCCCGCCAAAACCCTCCTTCTCTCAAGCAACGCTGAAAAATGACTGCCCGCCAAAACCCTCCTTCTCTCAAGCAACGCTGAAAAATGACTGCCCGCCAAAACCCTCCTTCTCTCAAGCAACGCTGAAAAATGACTGCCCGCCAAAACCCTCCTTCTCTCAAGAAACGCTGAAAAATGACTGCCCGCCAAAACCCTCCTTCTCTCAAGCAACGCTGAAAAATGACTGCCCGCCAAAACCCTCCTTCTCTCAAGCAACGCTGAAAAATGACTGCCCGCCAAAACCCTCCTTCTCTCAAGAAACGCTGAAAAATGACTGCCCGCCAAAACCCTCCTTCTCTCAAGAAACGCTGAAAAATGACTGCCCGCCAAAACCCTCCTTCTCTCAAGAAACGCTGAAAAATGACTGCCCGCCAGAACTGATTCAAAAAGCAAAGGGGAAACCTAACGACGTAAATACGGCTGACCAATGAAAAGACAGACTGTGAAACGAGACTGAAGGTAGGGGCTAGTTAGGAACATTCCCCACAAGAGAATTTCGTGGAACCTTTGTAGGCGCAGCGAGAATACCCTGGGAGATTTATGGCCTGCCTCTGCTCACTCCTGATTGGTCACCTGTCTAAAAAAAAAGGACATTCTTCGACTTGCCTAAACAGCTTATTCATGCCAGACTCAAAACAAGGCTTGGAGTACAGCTGCTAGCTTCCGGTCGCTAATGTGTCCAACTGCAGTGGAGAGAAGTTATGGGGTTGCACTGTTGCGTTCCATTTTGTGGGTCTGATTTAAGGACTAACCCAGTGCACATTGCCCTTTTTAGATGT
The DNA here is from genome assembly GCF_902713425.1 of Acipenser ruthenus. Taxonomy (NCBI): domain Eukaryota; kingdom Metazoa; phylum Chordata; class Actinopteri; order Acipenseriformes; family Acipenseridae; genus Acipenser; species Acipenser ruthenus. Next base: position 4,137,825 of record NC_081243.1, on the reverse strand, counting down.
TTAAACTCCAAATTCTGTACATGTATTATTTAATTATATATATTTATTTTTTTCCTGAAGAGAAACCTCAGCTTTCATTTCTGTGTGAATGTACATATTCTTCATTATAGTCACAAATTTGATTACATTTCAGTTATACTGTCCGGGAGCCAATTGAGCATTCCCAATCAGTCCTAATCAATAGATAAGTAAGATGCAGAAGCTTGAGATTATGCATGGATACTAAAGGGAATGTGTCTTGTGGGATGCAATGCCCAGGTTGTATTAAAAAAAAAAACGTATATGACACACCGAGTGTACTAAAAGAGTCTTTATTAAGCACAACTGAACAAAATTACAAAAACGTTTAGTAAACGCGAGTTAACAAAAAATATGCTTGAGTTACACAATACTTGGTCAGAAAGGAGATCCTTAACGTTACATTAACTCCAAATAAACTGTACAGGAATAACAGACAGAGAGACGTTTGATTCTTTTTTTTAAATGTCTTTACTTACCTTCTTATTATTATCCTTACACTTGTTCTACACACAAAACAATGAATGTGCTAATGGAACAGCGGATTAGTATACAACTGAACAGAATCTTAATAATGGGATTAATAACTGAACAGAACTAAGCTTGGAGAAACAAACCAAGCCTAGGTTTTCGGATATGGTGTTACCTGAACCCTGTAAGGTGACTCATTCTTTTTCATTGACTGGAACACCTTAGCCCTAACGCTACATCCATTCTCCTGCATCTTAACTGTATTTAGAAAACAATTAACACATGCTTATACCAAACCAATAAATGTGAAACAATACAGAGGCTTAATATCAACATCAATATTAATTAAAGTAAACGTTCTCTAACTAAAACTGAGAGATCTAAGCATATTTTACGAATCTAGTATAGGCTAGTAGCTTATTCACTTTCCGATCACAAATACGCGTGCTAATTTACCTTCTACTTCATGAATATAACCCTCGATCCAATTGCTGTACCCTTTCTGCTGTATGTTTTTTGGAATCCTCGCATTATTATCTGCCCTGTTATCAATTTCTTCAGCTTTTATTTGAGGAACACATATTAAAGATTTCGTCCACATAATGATATTATCAGTAGCTGCGGCAGCCATGACAGTTGCTCTCACACCAAGCCTCGTTTTCAACCAAACATGGCCGCTGCTTGAATAAGGCGTATTGGTTAAACTCACTCAAGACCCTCAACTGTTTTTTTTTTTCTAGCTTCTGGTCGTTATTTTAGACTTATGCAGGGGAAATGCAGATCTCTTATTGGCTGATCACATCTCCTTCAGGAAACCCCTAGACTCTTAGAAAACATCTAGTAAACCATGTAAGTCATCTTGGATAAAGGTCTGAGGCAAATGAACAAATAATAATTAGAGTAGTATGTTTCATAGTATAAGCAAGCACACTGTACGCAAGTGAGTAAGGCAACGTAATGTCATTTGATTGACGATTTACTTGGCACTGTCTGGTCAGCAGAGAATACCTTGAAGGTCCTCACGGTACGCCACTGGAACTGAACACAATATTCTAGATGACATAACTCGATCATTACATTTGTGTACTAACCCTGCTTTGTATTACTCACCTCAGCTGATGTAAAACTAAAACATCTATTATAGTAGCTAATACACTGTTCAGCTGCATAACAGTGACACTGCAAACATGAAAATCTACAACTCCCACAACCCCTTGCCCGTTTTTGTAGTGCCATATGTTTTAACATTTCTTCTTCTGGTTAATCTATAGGGTGCATTCCTTCTATTATTTTAGATGATTAGCGCCCTCTATCTGTAGTCCTTTGTCTGTCTTTGTTTTACTTTATTTTTCTGTCATCTTTATTTATTATAACTTCCCTTCTTTTCCTGTTTTCTTTATATATTTCGTCAGTATCTTTTCTCTATTCAGTGTCCCTTCCTCTTTCCCTTTTCCCAGCAAGTTCTTTATGTTGACCTCATATACCTCAATTTCTCTCAGCCTCCTCTCCATTTTCCTTCTCTGCTCCTCATATTTCTCACATTTTAATAAATAATGTTCTACTGTTTCAGCTGCTTTACATTGTTCACACTTTCCATCTTCATGTTTCTCCAGTCTTAATAGATGTTCATTTAAGAACTCTGCCTAATCCTTAACCTATCCAACGCTCTTTCCTCTTTCCTTCCCAACTCTATGTTTACCCAACTGTTGTTCACCTCTTTCTGGATATTATGATAAAACCTTCCTTTTATGCTTTCATCCCATCTCGTCTGCCATTCTTTAACTATCATTTTTTTCACATAGCCTCCCATTTCCTGCGATCCCAGAGGAATCACCACATCAATTTCCTCTCTTTTTAACCCATTTTTTGCTGCCAGATCTACCATCTCGTTGCCCAGAATGCCAGAGTGACCAGGAATCCAAACTAAAATCACTTCAATCCCCATTATTGTGCATTCCTTATATTGTTGCATTATTTCAACCATGATATCTCTTCTATCATTAAACTCCCCTTTTAATGCAATAAGAACACTTAATGAATCTGAAAATATGACTGCTTTTTTAGGCTTTATTTCAGCTATTTAACTATTGCAAATAGTATAGCTACAATTTCAGCAACATATACCGATAAATGGTCTGATATCCTCGCTATTTTACAGATATCTAATTCTGGGATATAATATGCCGTTGATCCATCTGTATATATACATAACGCCTCCATACTCCTGTACAAAAGCTTGACACTTTCTTTTCAGTTCCATTTTTACCCCTCCTTTCTTAACTTGCTCACTCAATACTATATAACAGTTTGGTTTCTCTCAGTTTTAACACTGCGTACAAATGAGTGTTTTATTTTACTCGACGAATGTGTTAAACAAACAAGTAGTTAACATGTTCGCTCTGGTTTCACCAGATGGGAGGAATGTATAGATCCGCGCACGGTCGGAACCGGAAGTTCCGTTGTTTGGGTTGCTTGGTATAAACGACACGAGAAAACAGAAAAATAGAAGACAGAGAAAGAGAAAGAGAAAGAGAAAGAGAGCGGTGAGTTATTGGAATTGCATTCACTGCATCCGCTGGAAACCCCGTGTGTGGTAGCGGGGTGTGTAATGTGTTTATATTATATAGAGGACGGCGAGTTTGATGCGAGACTCGAGCAGACACAGGCGCTTTCATTATTAGAAACCTGCTCGCAGACTCTCCGGTGACGTCACTCTGAGTGCTCTTTGAATCAGACTGACTTCGGATCCTATTTATATTCATGTTGGGTTAATCAGACTATCGGCGGCCCGTCTGTAGTGCTACAGGAGATTTGAATCGCACAGTTTGTTCCGCTCTGTGCAGCGCCGTCCCGTTTGTAACTCGGTACATGAACTGCATTCTGCTAAACTGTCCGGTCCTGTACTGTACGTGCATCGGGGTGGTCAATAATAACAACAACAACACCACCACAATGACCGCTGCTTTCTTATACGATCGCAACGTGCTGTGTGTCGAGTAAGGTTACCACATTTCCACACGGAGAAAAACTGGACTTTGTTTTTTTCAATTCATTGAAACTGTAGTAACTCCTGAAGCAGTTCAAATAACTGTATATAATAACACCGTCATAATTTAAATGTTAAACATCGGGGGTATTGATTGCAGATGATAACAAGTGGTTGTTTTCTTTCTGTTGTCATCTGACCAAAACTACTTAGTTTGTAAGTTTGCCTACTATACCAGAATCAAAATCATTAATGTAGATTAGGAGTAGCAGAGGACCTACTACTGATCCCTGTGGTACACCACTGGTTACCTCACTCCATTTTGAGGTTTCTCCTCTAATCAGTACATGAATTTCCTTGAATCCCTACTTCGTTCAGTTTGAGAATTAATCTTTTATGTGGGACTTTGTCAAAAGCTTTCTGGAAATCTAAATAAACCATGTTGTATGCTTTGCAATTATCCATTGTGGATGTTGCATCCTCAAAAAAATCAAGCAGGTTAGTTAGACACGATCTCCCTTTCCTAAAACCATGCTGGCTGTCTCCCAGGATATTGTTCCCATATAGGTAATATTCAATTTTGGATCTTATTATAGTTTCCATAAGTTCACATATAATAGAAGTCAGGCTTATTGGTCTGTAGTTACCTGGTTTGGTTTTGTCTCCCTTTTTGTGGATCGGTATTACGTTTGCTATTTTCCAGTCTGTCAGTACAACCCCTGTGTCAAGAGACTGTTGCATGATCTTGGTTAGCGGTTTGTAAATAACTTCTTTCATTTCTTTGAGTACTATTGGGAGGATCTCATCCAGCCCAGGGGATTTGTTTATTTTAAGAGCTCCTAGTCCCTTTAACACTTCTGCCTCTATTATACTAAAGTTATTTAAAACTGAATAGAAACAGGTCCACATGTGGGGCATGTCTGTGTCCTCCTTTGTAAAAACCTGTGAAAAGTAATCATTTAATATATTTGCTATTTTTTTCTTCATCTATGATTTTGCCATTTGTGTCGCTTAGACATTTAACCTCCTCTTTGAATGTTCTCTTGCTGTTATAATATTGGAAAATATTTTGGAATTGGTTTTAGCCCCCTTAGCAGTATTGATTTCTATCTCTCTCTTGGCCTTTCTAACTTCCTTTTTGACTTGTGTTTGCAGTTCCAAGTACTCTTTCTGTGTACTTTGTTTTTGGTCCTTTTTAAACGCTCTGTAAAGTGCCTTTTTTCGCTGAATATTTTTTTTAATTGTTCTATTAAACCATTTTGGCCATTTTGTTTTAGGTTTAGATTTGTCTACTTTTGGGATGTAATTACATTTTTAAAAAACAACCATCCTTTTTCTGTGGATGTTTTCTCTATTTTACTCCAATCTACTTCTGTTAGTCTCTGTTTCATACCTTCATAGTTTGTTTTTCTAAAATTGTAAACCTTAGCTTTAATCATTAATTTTTGGGTTTTAAAAATCACTTCAAATGAGACCATGTTATGGTCTGAGTTTGCCAATGGCTCTCTGACCTCTGTTTTAGTTATTCTGTCTTCGTTATTTGAAAAGACTAAATCAAGGCATGCTTCCCCTCTGGTCGATGCCTTGACATATTGCATTAGGATGCAGTCATTTGTCATTTCCACCATTTCAGTTTTGTCTATTGTGCTCCCCACCGGGTTTTCCCATTTTATATGAAGTTGAAATCCCCCATTAGTAATGCTTCTCCTTTTCTACACGCATTTCGAATGTCATTGTATAACATTATTTTGCTCAGCGTCTGAATTTGGCAGTTTATAACTTGCTCATATTATTATGCCCTTTGAATTTTTGTCCATTATTCTGACCCATATTGATTCAACGTTGTTTTCTTCGTCCAGATTTAACACCTGGACTTCAAGACTATTTCTTATGTATAGCGCTACCCCTCCACCTCTTCTGTCCTGCCTGTCTTTCCTATACAATGTGTACCCACTAATATTATATTCGTCTCCATCACTCTCAGACAACCAAGTTTCTGTAACACCTATCACATCGTAGTTACTTGTTAGTGCAGTAGCTTCAAGTTCTAACATTTTGTTTCTGAGACTTCTAGCATTTAGATCAGTGGTTCTCAACCTATTTCCATTTGTGGGCCGCATATGCAGCTATATATGTGTTATGTGAGCCGCACCCACACAATATACTACCTGTATATCTATAAAAAATATGTTTTGTATCTGTTATCTGATAGCAATGCCATACAGATCAATATAATACCTTTCATTTTAAATGAGCAAAATAAGTAAAAAATATAACTGTTAAAATTAATTTGGTCTGGCAACTTCCTTTGTTTGAAGCAGTAATTGCTTCACAGTCTGGTTGAAGATGGGTGACAGCACACTGCAGCTGTGCATGAAGGTTTGCATCAGTCAAGCAAGCGCGATAGCGGGACTTAATCTGGCACATGGCTGAGAATGTACGTTCACAAACGTAAGTCCATCCAAACATAGACTGTATTTTGGCACTCAAAAGATGCACATTTTGTCCAGCAACACATCTCCATATGTCCTGGACAGAACTTGCATGCTGTGCTGCGTAAGTTGCTCCCTGTCCCTGCAAATCTGACAGCTCTTCTTGTTCCTGTTCATGCCTGGGAACATAAAATGTTGTGGCAAGGTCTTTAAGATGTAAAATGGGGAAAGGTGTAAGGATCCTGTAGAAAAGCACCAGCAGACTGTACTTTAATGAAATCAGCAAAACGTGACGAAAACTTTTCTTGCAGCTGCTGTACCGTAGCAACACATTTTTCTCTTTTGTCACTTTCCAGAGCACCTTCACATGCTTCATTTAACATTGGTAAATGCGCAAGGTCTCCTTCTTTCATCTAAGCGATGTACAGTTCAAGTTGGATCTTAAAACTGGCAACAGCGCACATTAACTCGTCAGTTGCTTTTCCTTCACACTGCAGTTGCAAATTCAGCTTATTTAGATGCCTCTGTTGGGTGACTTCAACATCCATCTCCCCAACCCCAGCCACTCTGCTGGAATCCTCCCTCTCCTTCACTCCTTCGACTTCTGTCTCTCTCCGTCCCCTCCTACCCACAAAGCTGGCCGTCAACTGGACTTCACCTTCTCCAGGGCCTGCTGCCCCTCCACCCTCTCTGTCACCCCCCTGGACCTCTCTGATCACTATTTCATCTCTTTTTCTCTGTCTCTCTCCCCTCTCCCTGCTCCTCCTACCCCCACTGTCACCTCTCGCCGTAACCTCCGCTCTCTCTCCCCCTCTGTCCTTGCCTCGACTGCTCTCTCTCACCTCCCTCCTATCGACTCCTTTTCACAACTCTCCGTAGACTCTGCTACCTCCACCCTCTTCTCCTCCCTCACCTCCTCCCTTGACTCCCTCTGTCCCCTCACCTCCCGACCTGCTCGCCCCTCCCCTCCCCATCCCTGGCTCTCCTCTGCGCTCCGCTCAGCAAGAATCACACTGCGATCTGCTGAAAAGAAATGGAAGAGAACCAAACTCCCTGCTGCCCTAGACCTTTACCGCACTCTCCTCTCCTCCTTCTCCTCTACTCTCTCCTCTGCTGAATGTGCTTATTTCCAATCTGTAATCGAAGCCTCCACTAACAACCCACGTTAACTATTCTCTACCTTCTCCTCCCTCCTAAACCCTCCCCCTCCTCCTCCCTCCTCTATCTCCCCTGACGACTTTGCCTCCTTCTTCTCTTCTAAAATCTCAGATATCCGCAAACTCTTTAACACCTCTCCCTCCCCCGCACCCCCTCCTGCTCCAACCCCTACACCCACTACATCCCCTACTAACTCGCCCTCCTTCTCCACCTTCTTGCCCCTCTCAGACTCTGACCTCTCCTCCCTGCTCCAGGGTCACAAACCCACCACGTGTGCCTTGGACCCCCTCCCCACTCACCTCTTTCAAGCTGCTGCTCCTGCTCTACTCCCCTTCATCTCCTCACTCCTCAACACCTCTCTACTTTCTGGCATCTTTCCCTCTGCCTTCAAAAAAGCCTCTATCACTCCCCTCCTCAAAAAACCTACCCTCGACCCCACCTCCCTCCAGAGCTACCGTCCTGTCTCCCTCCTACCCTTCCTCTCCAAAACCCTCGAGCAGACTGTACACCGCCAGCTCTCTGCTTTCCTGTCCAACCACTCTCTGCTTGACCCTCTCCAATCTGGCTTCCGCTCTGCTCACTCCACTGAAACCGCCCTCCTGTCTGTCACCAACTCACTTAAGTGTGCCCGAGCTGCCTCTCTCTCCTCTGTCCTAATTCTCCTCGACCTCTCTGCTGCCTTTGACACTGTTGATCACTCTATTCTACTATCATCTCTCGCTGACCTGGGGATCTCTGGCACTGCTCTGGCCTGGTTCTCCTCCTACCTCTCCAACCGCACTTACCAGGTAACCTGGCGTGGAGCAACCTCCACACCTCACCCACTCTTAACTGGAGTCCCCCAAGGGTCAGTCTTGGGTCCTCTCCTGTTCTCTCTCTACACCCGCTCCCTGGGCCCCCTCATCGCATCCTATGGTTTCTCATACCATTTCTATGCTGATGATGCTCAGATTTTCCTCTCCTTCCCCACCTCTGACTCCACCATCTCCTCCCGTATCTCTACCTGTCTGTCTGCTATTTCCTCCTGGATGCACTCGCATCACCTCAAACTCAACCTCTCTAAATCTGACCTCCTTTTCTTTCCCTCCTCCTCCCCCTCCTCTGATCTCTCTATCTCTGTTCCTCTGGAATCTACCACACTCTCTCCCTCTTCCTCCGCTAAGAACCTTGGAGTCACCCTGGACCCCTGCCTCTCTTATTCCCAGCACATCTCCACTCTGGCACGCACTTGCCGATTCTTCCTGAGCTATATTCTTCCTGTGTCCATTATTCCCTTCATGCGACCATCTCCTAACTTGCTGCAGAGAGCCTGTTGATGCACAATACAGTGAAATGACAACAGATTTGGCTGCTCCCTTGTCATTTCAGCAACTAGTCCCTGATGTTTACCAGTCATACACGGAGCTCCATCTGTTGTTACAGAAACAACTGAATTTAGCGGAACATTAATTTCACCACATGCTTAGCGAACAGCAATGTATATATCCTCACCACGCGTGCGATCGTGCAGTGACTGCAGCTAAAGGAAGTCTTCTGTAATTTCAAAGTTGACTGTATCAATGCATCGAATCCAAATGCAAAGCTGGGCCACGTCTCCTATATCGGTTGATTCATCATTATGCGCCGACATACTTTGTCATTGCTTAGCTGCAGATTTTCTATCCTTCTTATGACTTTGTTTTTGTTTCTCAAATCATTAAAGAGTCAGTCCACGGACTCTAAAAAGCATTCTTTTACTATCTCCCCATCACTAAATCGTTTCCCGTGTTTGGCAAGCATCCAAGAAATTTTGTACGATGCAAGTGTCACAGCATCTGCTTCAGTAAATGTGGCACGCAACACTTTCTGCTCATTGTTTAGCGATTTCTCAAGATGATGAATTTTTAACTTTCTATCTTCAGATTTCTCTGCATATTTAGTTTGAAGGTCTTGATGCTTTGTCTCAAAGTGCCTTTTTACACAGTGAGGACCGTATGACATAATAAACAAAATGGCTTCCTGTCTCTTTCTCTAACTGCAAACATTTCCAGTCATCTTGTACCTTTCTGCCTTCTACAGCCAAACTGCGATGCTTCTTTCTGCCTTTTTATTTTCATTGCTTTCTGAAGCCACGCAAGATCGTTTCCCTCCGCGAACAACAAACCGATCCATTTTCCCTCTCGTCTACTCAACTGCTCCGCTCTAACAAACTGCGTCGAGAAGATCACATGGGCCGCAGCTGTGTGCTGATTGGGCCGCGGATTGAGAACCACTGATTTAGATAAATACATTTAATGGATGAGTTGTTGCCCTTGTTTTGATGTGGTCTCCCTTCTCTTCCCCCCCCCCCCCACTTCCTTTCTAGTTTAAATGCTTCTGGACCTCCTCAAGGATCCTTTCTCCGAGTAGATTGGTTCTCTTTTTGTTTAAGTGAGTCCGTCCCACCTGTATAGATAGTCCTTGTAGAATGTGCTCCAATGTTCAAGAAAGATGAAACCTTCCTGTGTACACCACGATTTCAGCCATGCATTTTGATTTTGTATTTCCAGCTGTCCATATGGTCCTTTGTAAGGTGCTGGCAGTATCCCAGAAAATGCCACAGTTTTGGTTTTGTCTTTTAATTTCCTTCCTAGCTCTCTGAATTTGTTTTGCAGGGATCTTGGCCTGTCTCTTCCAATGTTGTTTGTACCAATGTGGACGACTACTACCGGGTCGTCTCCTGTTCATTCTAGGAGCCTGTCCACATTCTCAGTGATGTGCTTGACTGAGGCTCCTGGAAGGCAGCACACTGTTGTAGTAAGGGGGTCCAGACTGCGAACTGAACTTGCTGTGTTTCTCAATATGGAGTCCCCGACAATCATGACCTCCCTTCTTTTTGCTGCCTGGTCAGCATGTTTATAAGGTCCTGGATGTTGTTCCTTTCGTTCTCTTGATGTTGGTTTTGAAGTGGCTCAAATTTGTTGGGTGTCTGGATTTCTGGTGGTTGTGTTTGACTAAGTTTCTTTTTTTCCCTGATTCTGCCTATCTGAACCCAGCTGTTTTGACCCTCTTCCATCTCCCTGGTGGCTTTCAGTCTGCTAGGGGTTAGAGGAGGCTGTGTTCAGTGGTTAAAGAAAAGGGCTTGTAACTAGGAGGTCCCTGGTTCAAATCCCACCTCAGCCACTGACTCATTGTGTGACCCTGAGCAAGTCACTTCACCTCCTTGTTGCTCCGTCTTTCGGGTGAAATGTAGTCTTAAGTGACTCTGCAGCTGATGCATAGTTCACACACCCTAGTCTCTGTAAGTCGCCTTGGATAAAGGCGTCTGCTAAATAAACAAATAATAGGGGTGCATCATGCAGGTGTCACAGATTACTGGCTTGAAGACCATGTTGTTGTGTTGATTTTTTTTTTTTGAAGTTTAGTTTAGCTTCTGCAGCTGTCAACGTGCTTTCAAACTGCTTCTAACTGCTCTGTACTTTTCCATGACTGTACTTCTCTCACGCTGTCGCATCCACACACTGGCTGGCTTTTGTTTGTTTTCTGTTTGCTGCTGGCTCTGCCCCTCCCCTGTGTCTCAGAAAGGCAGCGAATTTGAATCAGCTGCTCAGAGTTTCAGCTCGTTATCAGAAAAAGACACGCAGCTGTTAGACTTTAAGCTGCAGTGTTTTCTGATTAAAGCAATTAAAGATGTCATTTCCCCTTACTGCTTCTAACTGCTCTGTACTTTTCTACGACTGTACTTCTCCCATGCTGTTGCATCCACACATTAAAAGCTAGCAATTATGTTGCATTAAAACCACCAAGATAAAAATGCCATTTTATAAAAATGTGTTTTAAGTTTGGACTTAAATACCCACAGACCCAGCTTCCCTAACACATGGAGGTAGAGCATTCCATAGTTTAGGCGCTCTAAATGAAAAAGCCCTACCTCCCGTATTGATTTTATTGACCCTGGGAACAATGAGCAGCCCCACTTTTTTTTTATTTTTTTTATAAATTTAGTCGTTGCCAATTATTTTTATTATTTTCTCCCAATTTGGAATGGCCAATTATTTTATTATGCTCAGCTCACCGCTACCACCCCTGCGCTGACTCGGGAGGGTGAAGACGAACACACGCTGTCCTCCGAAGCTCACCGCTACCACCCCTGGGAGCCTGGAGCCTGGACTCGAACTCGCGACGTCCAGACTATAGGGCGCATCCTGCACTCTACGCAAGTGCTTTTACTGGATGCGCCACTCGGGAGCCCCCCCCAGCCCCACTTCTTGTGATCTAAGAGTGCGATTTCAGACATACTTGCAAATAGCTAGGTGCTGCTCCATTCAAGGCATTATAGGTCAATAATAAGATTTTAAAATCAATTCTGTATTGAACAGGGAGCCAGTGCAAGGATGCTAAAACGGGTGATATGCTCATTTTTTTTTGGTTTTAGTCTAAATTTTAGCAGCGGTATTCTGAACAAGCTGTAAGCGGGACTCCGCACGTTTTGGGATGCCAGAGAGGAGTGCATTACAGTAATCAATTCTTGAAGAAACAAAGGCATGTGTTAGTCTCTCGGCGTCAGAGAAGGAGATAATAGGTCTCAGTTTGGCTGTTTCTCAAGTGATAGAAGGATACTTTAGAAACTTCCTTAATATGAGACTCAAATGATAAATCAGGATCAAAGAGAACCCCCATATTTTTTATTTCAGTTTTAGGATTTGATAAATGACTGCTAGGGTCAAACTCATGCAATCTTACATTTTTTAGTTGGTTATGGGAGCCTACAAACATAACCTCTGTTTTACCTGAATTCAACATTAGGAGGTTTTGAGACATCCAGCACTTGATATCAGCAAGGCAAGCAGCAAATAACACCCTGACAGAAGTATCACCAGGTTTTAAAGACAAATACAGCTGGGTGTCATCCGCATAGCAGTGGAAGACACCATGTTTCTGATGATATCGTCCAGTGGTAACATATATAATGAAAATAGCAATGGACCCAGAATTGAACCTTGTGGAACACCACAATCAACTTCGGTCAATGCTGATTTTTCCTCCCCAATAGAGACAAATTGATATCTATCAGATATGTAAGACCAGGATAAGACAAGGCCAGACAGTCCCACTAAGTATTTGAGCCAATTTAATAAGATCGAGTGGTCTACGGTGTCAAAAGCAGCACTTAGATCAAGGAGAATTAGAACTGATGGAAAGCCCAAGTCAGAGCTTATCAGTGGGTCATTTACAACTTTGACAAGGGCTGTCTCTGTACTATGTGCAGCACGAAATCTAGACTGAAATTTCTCAGATATACCATTAAGAGTTTAAAAAAACGTACTTGAAATGCAAGTTGAGGGTTGCTCTCTAAAACCTTGTCTAAGAATGGAAGATTGGAGATGAGCCTGTAGTTATTAATGAGTTTAGGATCCAAGTTGTGTTTCTTGAGCATTGGCTTTACTATAGCTACCTTAAGTGCTGAGGGAACAATACCAGAAGAAAGAGAACTATTTATAATTTTTAAAATGTGTCTAATAATAACTCTACAAGAGCATTTTTTAATAATTTTTTCGGAATGGGGTCAAGAGAATATGCTATCTCTGTTCTAATTTCCGACCCTCATATTTCAATTTGTGAGTAGCATCATTAAACTACGGTGAGCTTTTTTTAAAAAAGCCTAAAGAGATATGCAACCCTCTTGAGTTATGACTGGCGCTACAACATCTACGATACCAATCAATGAGGAGTTGTAGGTATTCACCATCTCATCTACAGATAAGCCCTCCGGGATTGATAATAAACTCAGTATATCAGAAAATTTACCAGGAATGAATGTCCCGAGATGTAAGTGTACGTTCCATGGATTTTGTAGTTACTGGTATGCTGACCTCAAAAAGAATAGCAAGGTGGTCAGAAATGGTGAGATCTGTAGTTAATACATTTTTAACAACTATACCACGAGAGATTACCAGGTCTAGAGTATAGCCACGATTGTGTGTGAGACCTTTTACATGCTGGATATAATCTAAGGAATCCAGTAGCCTCATAAATTCTACAGAAGTGGAGTCAATTTCTGTATCAACATGTAGGTTAAAATCACCAAGTAGGAGAATCCTATCATAATGGACTATCAATGAAGATAGCAAGTCACTAAATTCAGCTAAAAATAATGGGTTTGACTTAGGTGGTCGATGGATCATTACAATATGAACAGGTAGTGCACTATTTAGTGTTAATGTTAACACTTCAAAAGATGTATAACCTGGGACAGTAACCTGATTAATTCTATGTTAACTATAGAAAATAGCAGCAAGTCCACCTCCCTGCCCAGTAGAGCAAACTTTCTGAAAAAAAGAATACTAAGGGGTGGAAGCCTCAATCAGTGAGACATTGTCATTAGGTTCAAGCCAAGTTTCAGTTAATGATAAAATATCAATCCCGTAATCCTGAATAAAATCACTAATTAATGGAGCCTTATTAGATAGAGACCTGACATTAACCCTTTGCGGTCCATTTATTCAGCGCGTCAGGTCCAAATTATTTTCACACGCTAAGTTTATTTTAGACACCCTGTTTTAAAAGTATTTTTTTCACAGTAAAACCGGTTTAAAACGCAATGCATATCAACAGGACACTCAGTACTGCATCTCCAGCCCTGCCCAACACTTGTTCGCTGTATTTTTCACATTCCTCTTCATAGTCGTGCATACCGATAAATCATCTCCTGATCACTCATTTTATCACCAAACTCCTCAATAATGCAATCCAAGTTATTATGTTAATACTATAACATATCAAAAAGCTCTGAAAATGTCTGTGATATTCTTTGAGCGCTGGATGCAGAAGCAGCTATCCTGTTTGTTTGTGTCTGTGTTATCTCTGTGGTGCCGGGGCTATGTGTATTACTCAGATCCGCCCCTTTTTTTCGGCTTCTCTCGGCTCCTATTGGTCTCACTCGGCCATTGAATGGTTTTCTCAGCTTTTTCCGGAGAAAAAACGACTAGAGACCTGTGTTTTACATCTTTTTGATGATGTCGGACTGGAAAGGGAAAATTGTAATGTCGGACCTGGTCCGACATAAGACCGCAAAGGGTTAAATAAGCATAAACGTAGAACAGTCCCATCTAGTGCAAGTGATTGAGCAGGGATAATAGGAATTTGAGTAAGATTACTGTAACACACACCTCTATGATGACTCACTGGGAAGCGGGGTGGCAGGAAGCTATAACCTCAATCTTGCATATCTCTTTAGGCCCCCCTCCCCCAGTGCCTAGTTTAAATACTTTGCAAGGTGGTTCTCAATATTGGCAGCTAACCTGCTTGCCCCTGATTTTTTTAGATGAAGTCCATCCTTCTTATAAAATCTATTTCTTCTCCAGAAACAGTACCAGTTATTTATAAAACCCAGACCCTCTTGAGCACACCAGCCAGCTAGCCACGCATTTACATCTCTAATTCTGCTGAATTTTTTATCCTCACAACCAATAACAGGTAATAGACCTGACAGAATAATTCTGCATCCTGACCATTTTAGTTGTTTTGTTAATGATCAGTAGTCCTCTTTTAGAATTTCGGATGTCCTATTTATTATGTCATTTGCACCTATGTGTACAATGACCACAGATTCTTTTTTCTGATTATTTAATAATTGTCACACTCTTGATTCAATGTCCTTGCTCCAGGTATGCAGCTAACAGTTCTGTTTATAGGGTCTTTACGGCTAAAATCACTGTCAATGTGGCGAATAATTGAGTCGCCTACTAACAGGACCTCCCCCCTATTTCCAGTCAACGCATCGCCAGTGTTGCTCAGTGCTTGGAATCTCTTAGATCATTTGATCTCTTCTGTATTTTGACTACTTATCCGTCTCCTCTTCCTACCTTTTCTAGCGGTCACCCAATCCTCATTCAACTCTTGCCTTTCAACTATATATATATTCTCAGGTCCCTCTACACATACGCTTCTGCGATCACGCTGTGGTATTAGTAAGACCTCACCTAGAATATTGCGTTCAGTTCTGGTCACCTCATTACAAAAAGGATATTGCTGTTCTAGAAAGAGTGCAAAGAAGAGCAACCAGAATTATCCCGGGTTTAAAAGGCATCTCGTATGCAGAATGGAACGTATTCAGTCTTGAACAAAGAAGACTACGCGGTGATCTGATTCAAACATTCAAAATTCTAAAAGGTATTGACAATGTATTGATCACCGGCTGGTTTCACATAGACTGATCCACAGTTGAACTGCATCTGGTATTGTCTATCGAATTTTGTTTTAACTGAATATTTTATTATTGTGTTTCTCTAAACTCCTCCCCTATCTGTTATCGCCTCTCATCATGGGGTTCTGATATGTGTGCATGAAGCTGTAAGTCCTGTGAAATGTATTTGTCAGTTAGTGCTCTTCAATTTGTGGAACATTTTATTTGCAAAAAGTGCTTTTTTACTCAGTCCCTATTGCAAAAGGTTTCTGATCTTGAAAAACAAATAGAGACTCTCAGAAGCATACACAATCATGAGCATTTCATTGAAATCAGTTTTAACAAAATTAATAACACTTTGCTAGTGTTGGATACTGAGGGTGAAACCAACAAAGTTATTGATCCCAGAATCTCATCAAGCAGCTTCTTGAAGGATCCCAGGGTGTCAGCTTCAACAACATTACCAGGGAGTTGGTTCCAGACCCTCACAATTCTCTATGTAAAAAAGTGCCTCCTATTTTCTGTTCTGAATGCCCCTTTATCTAATCTCCATTTGTGACCCCTGGTCCTTGTTTTTTTTTTCAGGTCAAAAAAGTCCCCTGGGTCGACATTGTCAATGCCTTTTAGGATTTTGAATGCTTGAATCAGATCACCGCGTAGTCTTCTTTGTTCAAGACTGAATAGATTCAATTCTTCTAGCCTGTCTGCATACGACATGCCTTTTAAACCCGGGATAATTTTGGTTGCTCTTCTTTGCACTCTTTCTAGAGCAGCAATATCCTTTTGAACTATCTGCGAGATGAAGGCTTCAGGTACACAACAGTGGTCGCCATCTTGTCCCTCTTCGTGTTGAGTAGCACTCATAGTTTTGGAATTTTTCTTCGTTGATTTTGTGGTCATCTCAGTCGAATTCGCCCAATATTCATCCAGGGACATTGTTTCTGAAAGTTTAGTATTTCTTACTGGCGACGTAGAACAGGAGGGGGTCAAATGGTGGCAAAATACGATCAGGTTATGCAGAGCTTGTCTCTTTCACATCCACTCAGTTTAAGTGTCACGTGAGCCCCCCGAAGAGCTCAACGATATTGTTATGAAAGGTCTCAGAACAATCATACCTAAATCACTGCAAACAGAATACATCTCAATACTAGACAGAGGACATCCCGGTACAAAAGCAACGAAACGCAGAGCTCGAGATGTTGTCTTCTGGCCATCAGTGGGACATTGATAGACTAACATCTACTTGCAGTGCCTGCAACAACTCAAAACCACACCAACAGAAAGAACCATTGAAATTACACCCTGTGCCAGATCTGCCTTGGTCCACAGTGGCAACAGACATTTTTTAATGGAACAGTCTACCTTGTGCTGGTCGACTCGTACTCGGGATGGTTCGATATAGATGCACTCCGTGATCTTACATCTCACACAACAATCAATAAATTGAAGCGACACTTTTCATTACATGGCACACCTCACAAAGTAATCTCTGATAATGGAACTCAATTCACAAGCCAGCGCTTCAAAGAGTTTGCTGAAACTTGGGACTTTGAACATACCACCAGCAGCCCTGAATACCCACAAGCGAATGATCTGGCAGAACGAGCTGTTCGCAGTGTGAAACAACTCTTGGAAAAGTCTAAAAGAGATGGAAGCGTTTCTCAACCTTCTCAATCTTCGCAGTGTGCCTTGTGATTTAACTTTAGGTTCACCAGCACAACGTTTAATGTCAAGAACACATACAGCTTTACCCATTAACAATAGTCTTCTCAAGCCCTCCTCTAAGAATACCTCCACAGTGAAAGCGGAACTGACCAAGAAACATCGGAGACAAAAGCTACACTACGACAAATAAAGTAAGCCTCTGAAACCACTGAAAGACAGGCAAGTAGTTAGACTACAAACTCCACAGAGATACAACCGATTGGGAATCGTAAAGACAACCTGCAAGGAGCCCAGGTCATACATCATTGAAACTGAAGGAAAGGAATACAGGAGAAAAGGAAGACACATCATACCTACCTCAGACACTGCAGAGCAAGTAGACACTTCACAGCAAAACCAAAGCATGCCTGAACAAGAGCAAGCACAGCAAAACCAAAGCATGCCTGAACAAGAGCAAGCACAGCAAAACCACAGCATGCCTGAACAAGAGCAAGCACAGCAAAACCACAGCATGCCTGAACAAGAGCAAGCACAATTTACAACTAAAGTACAAAGTGCAGTCATTGCACAAAGTCCAACTCAGCCAATCTCCAAGCCAAACCCCAAATATATGGACTAATAGAGTTATGTAGCCGTACATACAGTTACCTGGAACTATTTCTATAGCTGAGTTACCTGATTTGATGTAAATACTGGCATGATCAAAATGTTTTAAAAAAAGTACATTTAGTAGGAAATCTCTCTGTGTATTAATATGGCAATTTGATCTGTTTGCTCTTCAGGTATGATCACTAGTGGTATGGATGCATTGTGCTCAAGAGAGCACTAACTAAAGAAGGGAATAGAATACTTTAATAACGCAGGTCCTACTTAGTTTGTAATGTATATTATTATTATTATTATTATTTATTATTATTATTATTATTTATTTCTTAGCAGACGCCCTTATTCAGGGCGACTTACAATCGTAAGCAAATACAATTCAAGTATCACAGTACAAGTTCTACAGGTGCTTTCTGAAGAGGTGAGTCTTGAAGAGGAGCCGGAATGTGGTCAGGGACTGGGCAGTCCTGACATCTGTAGGAAGGTCATTCCACCACTGCGGGGCGAGGGTGGAGAAGGAGCGGGCTGTGGAGGCAGGGGAGCGTAGAGGAGGTAAAGCCAGTCTACCTCCTCTAAAAATAATGTGTAGGACACTGTACTTTATACTGGATACATACGGGTATGGAGAGACTCGTTGGTTGTTATGCTTTAGACTGGAGCGATGACGTTCCTGTTAATAAAATATAAACCTGTCTAACTAAACTAAACTGCCTTGCCACGCATCATTCAACAGTACAGAAAGACAGATTAGAATCAGATCCGCTTTTACTATATGAGGCTGTTAAAACATATGGTGTATGACATCCACTAATCTTACTAACACTGACATCCATGAATAACCCATGTTACTACCTTCGTATGTATACTGTATTTATATTAACTCTATATTGCTATGAATTGTAATGTGAAGGGTTGACCAATATGAACTTAACTGAATGCAATATTTATTATTATTATAATTTTAATGCATTTAATATTTACTGTATTGTATTTTCTTTGAAATTAATAAACATAATTTACAAAAAAACACAAACAAGTAGAATATAACTTGTAGGATTTAGTTTTTATTTGAGTGAACACAATCAATCAATTAGTGATTAATAACCATTTCTGTTTCATGAAATTAAAGATAAAGTAATCCAATCCAAACATACGTGGCAGAACTGAGCCCATCTAACTTGTGTTCTTGGCAAAAATAAATAAATAAATAAAGACTGAAAGTACATCAGCCCTCATGCACCAAGAGAGTCCCAAAGAAAGATGTCTTTCCTGTCCCCTCACATGCTTGGGACCACCAGATGTAAACCAATATTCAATAGCTCTGCTGGGGTCGCACTCCTCAAATTCAGAGCCTCGATATTAGAACATAAGAACATAAGAGAATTGTGAAGGTCTGGAATTGTGAACTGGTTCCAGACCCTCACAGAATTGTGAGGGTCTGGAACCAACTCCCCAGTAATGTTGTTGAAGCTGACACCCTGGGATCCTTCAAGAAGCTGCTTGATGAGATTATGGGATCAATAAGCTACTAACAACCAAACGAGCAAGATGGGCTGAATGGCCTCCTCTCATTTGTAAACTTTCTTATGTTCTTAAGTTCTTATGTTCTTAGCTCTGCTGGGGTCGTGCTCCTCAAATTCAGAGCCTCGGTATTCAATAGCTCTGCTGGGGTTGCACTCCTTAAATTCAGAGCCTCAATCTCAAGAGCATCATTTTACAAGATTTGATGTCAGACTTGTTTGCATCGTATCTATAAATTGAAATCTATAATGTTTATCATAATGGTAATTGTTATTTTGTAGACACGGCACAAAGGTAATCTAATTACTCAGATGTGGCGCATAGATGGAGCGAAGACTTAAAAAAAAATCCTGCACTGAAATGGTATTCTGAAGATCTGTCCTGCCCTGTTATAGAACACCTGCCCCATCATTAACATATTCGCCAAATCGATTCTGATGACAGTGCAATTGGGTCTCAAATAGACAATTGAGCTCTGAGTTAAGACCCACTGAAACCTGCAGGTTTATTTAGTGGTACAATCAGGAACTTTAGGTTTGGAGCTACTGTAGACCTAAAGGGGCATTCAGAACAGAAAGTAGGAGGCATTTTTTTACACAGAGAATTGTGAGGGTCTGGAACCGACTCCCCAGTCATGTTGTTGAAGCTGACACCCTGGGATCCTTCAAGAAGCTGCTTGATGAGATTCTGGGATCAATAAGCTACTAACCACCAAATGAGCAAGATCTTAGCCTCACTCTCCTCTGTCTACAAGGTTTCCATTTCTTTTTTTGCAGGGGCTAAGTGGGCACAGTTGTTTCAATTAGCTAATAATTACCCCCTAGCTAATTTAACAATTACCCCCAATTACCTTCCCAATATGGCTGCCTCTTTTAGTCACCCTCACCAAGATGGAGTAGATGTCTCTCCACCCCCAGTGTGCTAAAGACTCCAAATTAAGGTCAGGAACACCTACTCTACCACAATACACACACACTCACATAATGTTGTATTTTAAAATTATGATCGTGTTATCATATACAGTTATTTTAATGGCTTCAGAGTTGCTATAGCTTCAATTAATTGAAGAAAGTAAATCCAGTGTCCCTGTGGAAATCTGCTGTATTATTGAATTGTGGTTTGTCAAACTTGTACTTTACTTGAACAAAAGTTATTGTATTTCTTGCTCTTATTGTATTACTTGTATTGTAACGCTTGAAATGTTTTTGCTTACGATTGTAAGTCGCCCTGGATAAGGGCGTCTGCTAAGAAATAAATAATAATAATAATAATAATAACCTGCCTGTGCAGTCAATCAATCAATCAATCTTTATTTCTTATATAGCGCCTTTCACGATAAATCACCTCAAAGTGCTTTACAGATAACTATAAAAAACAATTAATAACATTGTGGCAGAGCAGGGCTCTGCCTTTGGAAATACTGGCAGGGGTGGAGTTAAATTCTCCTCCCTGCGTCAGGTGGGAGCAATCAAACAATTAATCATTCAATTAAGGATTCAGCCACCTGGCATAAAAGGAGGCCTCAGCCTCCCATTTGGGGGAGTTCTAGAAGGAGAGGGAGGAAGTGGTTTTGAGTGTGCTGTGGTTTTTTGTTTTTGAATCCAGTGAAGGCAACGCCCAGCCTGGAAGCCTTATTTTGTAAGTTTTGTTTTGTGTGTATTTTGTGTTTTGAACCTTTTTGTTTGGCCCTTGTGCTTGTTTATATTGTATTTTTGTTTATTAAAAAGCTTTATTTTGAACTTTCCAAACTGTCTCTGAGTCTCAACCTCTGTCATCTTTGTCACAAACATACAAAACAATTTGGAGAAACAGTAAAAGATAAGATGCCAAAATCCCCCTGTAACTGGGCAAGGAGCCCTGTACATGTATTTTATTTCTTTATTTTTAGAACAAGGTCTTGCTCTCCGCCCCGGTGCAATGTATTGTTTGGTTGTTATTGTATTTATATGATGGTGAAGCGCCATGGGTATTGTTTTTGTATTTATTGTTTTGTAAATATGACAGCGAAGTGCCCTGGGTTGTGTTATTGTTTTGTATTTAAATATGATGGCGTAGCCATGTATTTTGTTATTTTGTTTAGTAGCATGGATGGGTAGCCCCAGCCACAGGAAATAAAAAAAAAAAAACCTTGTGCAGAAGGTGGCCATCTCCCGAATTAAGTTTATTTATTTATTTATTTATTTATTTATTTATTTATTTATTTATTTATTTATTTATTTTTTTCTTAGCAGACACCCTCATCCAGGGCGACTTACAATCGTAAGCAAATACATTTCAAGTGTTACAATACAAGTAATACAATAAGAGCAAGAAATACAATAACTTTTGTTTAAGTGTGACAAACCACAATTCAATAATACAGCAGATAATAGTGGTGGCCGCAGGGAGGCCAGCCAGGAGGGAGTTGCAGTAGTCGAGGCGGGAGAGTACCAGGGCCTGGACCAGGAGCTGGGTAGCATAGTTAGTGAGGAAGGGTCGGATTCTTCAGATGTTGCTCAGGAAGAATCGGCAAGTGCGTGCCAGAGTGGAGATGTGCTGGGAATGAGAGAGGCAGGGGTCCAGGGTGACTCCAAGGTTCTTAGCGGAGGAAGAGGGAGAGAGTGTGGTAGATTCCAGAGGAACAGAGAGATCAGAGGAGGGGGAGGAGGAGGGAAAGAAAAGGAGGTCAGATTTAGAGAGGTTGAGTTTGAGGTGATGCGAGTGCATCCAGGAGGAAATAGCAGACAGACAGGTAGAGATACGGGAGGAGATAGTGGAGTCAGAGGTGGGGAAGGAGAGGAAAATCTGAGCATCATCAGCATAGAAATGGTATGAGAAACCATAGGATGCGATGAGGGGGCCCAGGGAGCGGGTGTAGAGAGAGAACAGGAGAGGACCCAAGACTGACCCTTGGGGGACTCCAGTTAAGAGAGGGTGAGGTGTGGAGGTTGCTCCACGCCAGGTTACCTGGTAAGTGTGGTTGGAGAGGTAGGAGGAGAACCAGGCCAGAGCAGTGCCAGAGATCCCCAGGTCAGCAAGAGATGATAGTAGAATAGAGTGATCAACAGTGTCAAAGGCAGCAGAGAGGTCGAGGAGAATTAGGACAGAGGAGAGAGAGACAGCTCGGGCACACTTAAGTGAGTTGGTGACAGACAGGAGGGCGGTTTCAGTGGAGTGAGCAGAGCGGAAGCCAGATTGGAGAGGGTCAAGCAGAGAGTGGTTGGACAGGAAAGCAGAGAGCTGGCGGTGTACAGTCCGCTCAAGGGTTTTGGAGAGGAAGGGTAGGAGGGAGACAGGACGGTAGCTCTGGAGGTAGGTGGGGTCGAGGGTAGGCTTTTTTAAAGGCAGAGGAAAAGATACCAGAAAGTAGAGAGGTGTTGAGGAGGGAGGAGATGAAGGGGAGTAGAGCAGGAGCAGCAGCTTGAAAGAGGTGAGAGGGGAGGGGGTCCAAGGCACACGTGGTGGGTTTGTAACCCTGGAGCAGGAAGGAGAGGTCAGAGTCTGAGAGGGGCAAGAAGGTGGAGAAGGAGGGCGAGTTAGTAGGGGATGTAGTGGGTGTAGGGGTTGGAGCAGGAGGGGTTGCGGGGCAGGGAGAGGTGTTAAAGAGTTTGCGGATATCAGATTTTAGAAGAGAAGAAGGAGGCAAAGTCATCAGGGGAGATAAGGGAGGAGGAGGGAGGGAGGAGAAGGTAGAAATTAAGTGATTCATTTGTTGCTAATCGGGAGATGGTCCCCTGCATAAAAGCCTGCAGCTCGCTGCACTCGGTGTGGGTGTTAGGAGCGAGAGCGGAGAGAGCGAGAGAGAAACGAAACTTAAAAGAAAATACAGGATCAGTGAAGGCTACTGCCCAGCCTGACCTGGATCATTTATTGTTTTTGTGTTCGTGATTTTGTTTTGTTTAAACCTTTTATTTTGCTCTGTGAGCAAGTGTTTTCTGTTTAACCCTATGCTGCCTACGGGGAATGACCATATTCTGACCATATTCTGTCATAAATATGAACACTTTCTGTTTAAACGCTTGTAATTTGGAACCTTAAATCAGAAATTAAAACCCAATACACCTACAGAAAGGCATTCAGTAGATTTTTTTTTCCATTTGAGCTACACCTCCCAAAAAATTATCGAAATATGAAAAATAATAAATATTTTTAAAATTGTCAATTTCAACCTCTTTCCAAGTGTTATATAAAAAAACTTAGAGCATATTGTAGCTGGATAATTTTCCAAGGATTTCAATGAATTGAAATATCGAGAACATGATGGGAGACTACATTTGGGGGCTGATTCGTGAAAGTGATTTACAGTATAATCGTAAATCTCAAAAAACTACTCACTTCTAAATCTTTTGTAGTCATTTTTGTATTACTTTAGTATAAATACATGTTAATTTGGATTCATATGTTGTTTTTTTCTGACTTTATGTGAACAAAAAGACACAAATTCGCCCGTTTTATCATTGGAAATAGGTAAATTTCAAATTATCACTGTCCTGGTCACAAAAGCAAAGTTTGTGGGGAATAATAGCCATTTTCTATACTTTTGAGGCATAAGCAATTAGGAAATAACACTTACTACCCAGGAACAAAAATTGTGTTACAAAGTGCAATGAATCGACTAGAAAAAATAATAGCTAACACAGACGTACACAAACGCCTAACTTTGCATCACATGCGATAGACCTATTAGTTTTGCCTTCTCTTCTGAGCAGAAACAAGTTCAAAAAATGGAAAAACAAGTCTAAAATAAAAACGTATGTGAAACTAACTGTAAGAAAGATGTTTTAAAAAAAAAACAAAAAAAAAACATCATGTTGGTATAGTAGTTACTCTTGTCAGCAGTCAAAGTTAGCCCTGCCCAGCAAGCGCGCACACACAAGACACAATGAGAAAAAAAAAAAACTGCAGATCTACTCAGCACAAAAAAAACGAATATAAAGTTGAAAAAACCACAACAACAATACGACTAATTAGCCCAAGTACTTACCGTTTAGATGATATGTAGGTTAGCACTCTTGGGATTGTAAAACCGGAGATACAGAGCTTCGACTGCTGTGCACTCAGTCACAATGGCGCCGGCAGAGACTCGTCTGTGTAATCAAAATATTATATGCCCACCCAAGCCATAAACCAGTGGTATCATGACAAGCCCCGTAGTCATGGCTATAACCCACACTTTAAAAAAACAAAATTGCTAGCTGGACGGCTGAGATATGACGTATTTTGTCATCGAAATTAGAGCCCGTCGGCAGCTAAGGGTTAAACCTTATTATTTATTTTTGTATTTGAATAAACGGCGCGCAGCGTCTTTTTGCCTGCAGTACTGCCTGGTGTCAGTGTTTTTCCTTCTTGCTTCTGGCCTGACGTCACGACTCGTCCACCCCGTCACATGTGGTGTCCAGCATGGGATCACCAGCACCTCCTGGACTCAGGTCAGAAGAGGGTACTGCAGTTTTTTTTGTTTTTTTTTGTTTTGTTTTCTAATATTTGTGGAGAAAAGGAGAGTGAGGAAGAAGGATGGGAGGAAAAAGGAGGATAGAAAGGAGACAGCAGCCGCTGCAGCAGCAACAGCCACAGCAAGTCTGCCTTACCTGCCTGTGGGGGGAGGAGTGGTGCTTTAATTGTGGGGAGCCATGGCACGTGTCCCCTGGCACCTTCCCCATATGTCAGGAGGAAGATACCCAGACAGAGGTGAGGAGAAGGAAGCGGAGAGGAGTGGTGCACCAACTGCATGCAGTACGGGCATGAGGAGCACCACTGCCTGGAGGTCTTCCAGGACACGGACCTGGAGTGGGAGGAGCCCGAACGTCCTGCGCCTGAGTGGGAGGAGCCCGAACGTCCTGCGCCTGAGTGGGTGTTAGGAGCGAGAGCGAAACGAAACTTAAAAGTAAATACAGGATCAGTGAAGGCTATGCCGAGCCTGACCTGGGTTTTTGTTTGCTTTTTTGTGCTTGTGATTATTTTTGTTTAAACTTTTCTTTTCGCTCTGTGAGCAAGTCTTTTTGTTAAAATCTTTTATTTATATTTTTATTATTTGAATAAACGGCGCACACCGTCTCTTTGTTTTGAACTGCAGTGCTGCTTGGTGTCAGAGTTTTTCCCTTCCTGCTTCTGGCCTGACATCACCACTCGTCCACCCTGTCACACCCCCCTTAAATGACGTGCAGTGAAGCAGTTAAACAAGTCATTTAATAAATTACTTTAAAAAGCAGGGATACAAATCAACAGTGTAAAATACATCAATACAAATAAGCAGTATACAATAGGATGTTAATGTTCCCTTTTAAAATGCATCTGCTAAATTATAAAAATGTGTCTAATCTGTATTTAAAAGCAGCAAATCGAGGCAGATCATTCCACAACTGTGGGGCTGTAGAGCTGAACACTGCCTCCTGCCAGCTTTCTCTGTGTCCATGGAATACATTTCATGGGTAAGAAAATACATGGGAGTTATTGTTTACATTTCCATGTAAGACGAGTTGTCAGGCTGATGTGTAAATGTAGACAATAACACCTGTTTCTTTAAATGTCTGATATGCATGTTTTCATTTCTCCGCTCCATTTCTAATGAAATCTTAATTGGTACAGAACAACCACCTTGAAGTAGAATCCTTGAATCTGATCGAACCTAATCCAGTTCAGTTCTGAGTTGTAAGTGTAAACACACCGATAGAGAACAGATCGTAATGCTTCATTTCATTTTCTGTTTTCAGATCTGCCTTATCCTGGTGGAAGCCAAGGAACAAAGATGGAGTCTGTTTACATTAAACAGGAGGAGGTTCTGGAATTGGTACCTGTCTGCATTAAACAGGAGATGCCTGAACTGGAGCCCGTCCACATGAAAGAAGAGACTGAACTGCAGCCTGTCAACATTAAAGAAGAGACTGAACTGGAGACTGTCCACATTAAAGAAGAAGAGACTGAACTGGAGCCTGTCCACATTAAAGAAGAAGAGACTGAACTGGAGCCTGTCCACATTAAAGAAGAGGAGACTGAACTGGAGCCTGTCCACATTAAAGAAGAGACTGAACTGGAGCCTGTCCACATTAAAGAAGAAGAGACTGAACTAGAACCTGTCCACATTAAAGAAGAGACTGAACTGGAGCCTGTCCACATTAAAGAAGAGACTGAACTGGAGCCTGTCCACATTAAAGAAGAAATGACTGAACTGGAGCCTGTCCACATTAAAGAAGACACTGAACTGGAGCCTGTCCACATTAAAGACAAGTCTATTGACTTGTTGTTTAAAAATTCAGAAAACATATTCTGGCCAAAGATACCACATCAATGTACTGAATGTGGGAGGAGCTTCAGTGAGTCAGGAAACCTAAAAAAGCACCAGAGAATTCACACTGGAGAGAAGCCACACCACTGTGCTGAATGTGGGGAGAGCTTCAGTCAGTTAGGAAACCTAAAAAGACACCAACGAGTTCACACTGGAGAGAAGCCATATCACTGTACTGAATGTAGGAAAAGTTTCATTGACACAGGAAGCCTAAAAAACCACCTGCGAGTTCACACTGGAGAGAAGCCGTATCACTGTACTGAGTGTGGAGAGAGATTCAGTCAGTTAGGACACCTAAAAACACACGTGCGAATTCACACTGGAGAGAAGCCGTATCACTGTATTGAATGTGGGGCGAGCTTCAATCGGTTAGGAAGTCTAAAAAGACACCAGCGAATTCACACTGGAGAGAAGCTGTATCACTGTACTGAATGTTGGAAGAGCTTCAGTCAGTCAGGCACCCTAAAAAGACATCAGCGTATTCACACTGAAGCCAGTCTCCCTCCCTCCCAGTCCCTCACCTCTCCACTGCTTGTTTGAGTGTGTGGAGAGCTGTCTCATTCCTTGTCTCTCTCTCACCCTGCAGTAAATGGAGGGGGTCCCCAGGAATGAGAGCCAGCCTGAATCCAGAGACACTGAGAAGGGGAGCATGTCAAACTGAAGGAGACAGACCATTCTTTCAGAATGAACTGGAGAGCCCTGGGATTCAGCTCCACTCCTGCCCCTGAATTGGAAATGAATCTCACTCATCATGCTGTGAGGATTTAGGACAGAGTTACAGGGTCATTCTACTTAGAAAGGACGCATTTATTTTTTAATTCTTTGTTTTATTTGAAGTGGTGCAAACTTTGCACTGGAGCAAATGCTGTTTTGGTTTTGAATGAATTAGAATGAATGAATGTGCTTTGCTGAGTGTTTAAATACTGAGAACATAAGAACATAAGACAGTTTACAAACTTGAGGATGTCATTCAGCCCATCTTGCTCGTTTGGTTGTTAGTAGCTTATTGATCCCAGAATCTCATCAAGCATCTTCTTGAAGATCCCAGGGTGTCAGCTTCAACAACATTACTGGGGAGTTGGTTCTGTGTTCTGTGTACTTTGTTCTTGGTCCCTTTCAAACGCTCTGTACAGTGCCTTTTTTCTGTGAATATGTTTTTTAATCGATCTATTAAAACATTTTGTTTTAGATTTAGATTTGTCTACCTTTGGGATGTAATTGTTTTGTGCCTCTAGTACTACATTTTTAAAAGAACAGCCATCCCTTTTCTGTGGATGTTTTCTCTATTTTATTCCAATTTACTTCTGTTAGTCTCTGTTTCATACCTTCATAGTTTGCCTTCCTACAATTGTAAACCTTAGCTTTAGTCATTATTTTTGGGGTTTTAAAAAGCACTTAAATGTTGTGGTCTGAGTTTGCCAATGGTTCTGTGACCTCTATTTTAGTTATTCTGTCTTTGTTATTTGAAAAGACTAAATCAAGGCCTCCCTTCTAGTCGGTGCCTTAACAAATTGCGTTAGGAAGCAGTCATTTGTCATTTCCACTATTTCAATTTCGTCTGTCGTGCTCCCCACCGGGATTTCCCACTTTATATGGGGGAAGTTGAAATCCCCCATTAGTATGGCTTCTCCTTTGCTACACACATTTCTAATGTCATTGTATAACAGATTTGCTTTGTGCCTGAATTTGGCAGTCCATAGCATGCTCCTATTATTATGCCCTTTGAATTTTTGTCCATTATTCTGACCCATATTGATTCGGCGTTGTTTTCTTTGTCCTGATTTAACACCTGGGCTTCAAGACTATTTCTTATGTATAGCGCTACCCCTCCGCCTCTTCTGTCCTGCCTGTCTTTCCCATACAGTGTGTACCCACTAATATTATGTTTGTCTCCATCACTCTCAGACAACCAAGTTTCTGTAACACCTATCACATCGTAGTTACTTGTTAGTGCAGTATCTTCAAGTTCTAACATTTTGTTTCTGAGACTAATAGCATTTAGATAAATACATTTAATGGCTTCTGTTTTGTTTTCTCCCCCCTTCCTTTCTAGTTTAAATGCTTCTGGACCTCCTCAAGGATCCTTTCTCCGAGTAGATTGGTTCCCTTTTTGTTTAAGTGCATTCCGTCCTGCCTATATATATAGTCCTTGTTGTAGAATGCGCTCAAATGTTCAAGAAAGGTGAAGCCTTCCTGTGTGCACCACGATTTCAGCCATGCATTTTGATTTTGTATTTCCAGCTGTCCATATGGTCATTTGCAATGTGCCGGCAGTATCCCAGAAAATACCACAGTTTTGGTCTTGTCTTTTAATTTCCTTCCTAGCTCTGAATTTGTTTTGCAGAGATCTTGGCCTGTCTCTACCAATGTTGTTTGTACTAATGTGGACAACTACTACCCGGTTGTCTCCTGTTCATTCTAGGAGCCTGTCCACATTCTAAGTGATGTGCATGACAGAGGATCCTGGAAGGCAGCACACTATTGTAGTGAGAGGGTCCAGACTGCAAACTGAACTTGCTGTGTTTCTCAATATGGAGTCCCAACTATCATGACCTCCCTTCTTTTTGCTGCCTGGCCAGCACTGTTTATAAGGTCCTGGGTGATGTTCCTTTTGTTCTTCCCTTTCACCCCTACCCTGACATCTTGTTCTCTAAAATAAGTATTGACAAATTGATCTGCTGAGTCCCCTAGCCTAGTACATACTGTATAACTTGTCATCTGGAGCTGTGTACAACATGTTAATAAAGATACCCTGAATGGGTCTGCTCCCCAATACATTTCTTTACTAAACATGTTATTGTTAATTTCTATACTGGATGAACGCTAACAAAAACAATGGACCGATTTTCAAACTCGGATCATTTTCATGTAGTATCCTCTCTATTTCTCAGGCACATAACAAACCTGAGGTGTTGTACTCTGAGATAACCAAGCAAAGCCCTCAGGTAAGCACTGCTGGAGAGTGTCTAGAACCCCTCCTCTCTGTGTCTCCTCCCTCTATTAATCAGGGTGCATTTCACAGGCAAACCCACAGCAGCTAACAGCCCTGAGGTATTGTAATCTAAACTGTAAGCACTGCTGGAGAGTGTCTAGAACCCCTCCTCTCTGTGTCTCCTCCCTCTGTTAATCAGGGAGCAATCCCTGAACTGGAGGAAGTGCATCTTGTTTTGTTGTTGTTTTATTTGCTTTGCTGACTCAGAACTGCATTTCCAAGTGTCTAGACTGCTGCAGGCAGTCCGGGTTGCATTAAAACAAGGCAAACAGGATATTCTATTTGAGTGGCTTTTTCATTGCAACCCTTCAAAAGTTCCAAGTTGTCAAATTGCAACAAAAAAGTCAAAGTTTAAATGCTCCAATGTATCCTGTAGGTGGCAACAAAACACTGTTCAACTTTTACATTGTAAAGCTTAAACTGCATTCTGTTGGTTTGTATTGGTTGATAAGTCAGGGATAACACACGACAGGGTGTGGGTTGTGTTGCATGGCTTGGAGGCACCAACAAAGCCGTATGTTAATGCAACACAACCCACAAGCCTTGGAGTGTATTATCCTGCATATAAAACAGATGCAATAAACAAACAATTTTATTGTATATTCTTCCACTTTGGAGAAAAAATAGTCCATCAGAAATGGTTAAACTGGAGGTTTTCAGCATTTCCAACAATGAATACAATAATAGAATACTATTTTATCAAAATAATGAATTGTAGCCCTGTCCAGCTACTTACTTCAACTGCCTGAAGCTAGTTAAAATGAAAGAACACGCAGCCGAGAACGTGCTAGACCCGGGGGAAGGGCAAAATATAGTTGCAGGCTTTGCAATGTGCTAGGTCGCGACGGGGGATAACTAGCCAAAACAGCTAAAATAACATTAGAACACAGCTAAAAACTTAGCCACTGTAGCTATATATACACTGATAGGTGTTACAGAAACTTGGTTGTCTGAGAGTGATGGAGACGAATATAATATTAGTGGGTACACACTGTATAGGAAAGACAGGCAGGACAGAAGAGGCGGAGGGGTAGCGCTATTCATAAGAAATAGCCTTGAAGCCCAGGTGTTAAATCAGGACAAAGAAAACAATGCAGAATCAATATGGGTCAGAATAATGGACACAAATTCAAAGGGCATAATAATAGGAGCATGCTATAGACCGCCAAATTCAGACACTGAGCAAAATAATCTGTTGTACAATGACATTCGAAATGCGTGTAGAAAAGGAGAAGCCATACTAATGGGGGATTTCAACTTCCCCCGTATAAAATGGGAAAACCCGATGGGGGCACGACGGACGAAATTGAAATGGTGGAAATGACAAATGACTGCTTCCTAACGCAATTTGTCAAGGCACCGACTAGAGGGGAGGCATGCCTTGATTTAGTCTTTTCAAATAATAAAGACAGAATAACTAAAACAGAGGTCAGAGAGCCATTGGCAAACTCAGACCACAACATGGTCTCATTTGAAGTATTTTTTAAAACCCCAAAAGTAATGACTAAAGCTAAGGTTTACAATTTTAGAAAAGCAAACTATGAAGATATGAAACAGAGACTAACAGAAGTAGATTGGAGTAAAATAGAGAAAACATCCACAGAAAAAATTTAGTATTAGATGCGCAAAACAATTACATCCCAAAAGTAGATCAATTGAAATCTAAAACAAAATGACCAAAATGGTTTAATAGATCAATTTTAAAAAATATTCAGCGAAAAAAGGCACTTTACAGAGTGTTTAAAAGGGACCAAAAACAAAGCACACAGAAAGAGTACTTGGAACTGCAAACACAAGTCAAAAAGGAAGTTAGAAAGGCCAAGAGAGAGACAGAAATCAATATTGCTAAGGGGGCTAAAACCAATTCCAAAATGTTTTTCCAATATTATAACAGCAAGAGAACATTCAAAGAGGAGGTTAAATGTCTAAGAGACACAAATGGCAAAATCATAGATGAAGAAAAAAAATAGCAAATTTATTAAATGATTACTTTTCACAAGTTTTTACAAAGGAGGACACAGACAACAGGGCAGCAGTGTGGAGTAGTGGTTAGGGCTCTGGACTCTTGACCGGAGGGTCGTGGGTTCAATCCCAGGTGGGGGACACCGCTGCTGTACCCTTGAGCAAGGTATTTTACCTAGATTGCTCCAGTAAAAACCCAACTGTATACATAAGAAATGGGTAATTGTATGTAAAAATAATGTGATATCTTGTAACAATTGTAAGTCGCCCTGGGTAAGGGTGACTGCTAAGAAATAAATAACAATTTAGTCTTTTCAAATAACAAAGACAGAATAACTGAAACAGAGGTCAGAGAGCCATTGGCAAACTCAGACAACAACATGGTATCATTTGAAGTGATTTTTAAAACCCAAAAAGTAATGAAAAAAGCTAAGGTTTACATTTTTAGAAAAGCAAACTATGAAGGTATGAAACAGAGACTAACAGAAGTAGATTGGAGTAAAACAGAGAAAACATCCACAGAAAAAGGATGGCTGTTTTTTAAAAATGTAGTACTAGAGGCACAAAACAATTACACCCCAAAAGTAGACAAATCCAAATCTAAAACAAAATGGCCAAAATGGTTTAATAGATCAATTAAAAAAAATATTCACTTTACAGAGCGTTTAAAAGGGACCAAAACAAAGTACACAGAAAGAATACTTATTTTGTAACAATTGTAAGTCGCCCTGGATAAGGGCGTCTGCTAAAAAAAAAAAAAATAATAATAATAATAATAATAATAATAATAATAATACTCTCTGTGTCTTCAGTTCAATCATGTTTGACAATCAGACAAGCAGTTCTCCAAATACGTGAAAACAAGTGCGACAGACGGGGATGTGTCCCCGTATCCCCAGAATCTGATATTATCAATAGCTTCTGCTCAATAATGTTGATTCCGAATTTCATGACAGACACCCTGTGGCAAAGTGGTTGCTGATTATGTACAGGTGCAGAGGTGATGCAGTGCAGGAATAAACAGACAGAGATTTGTAATCCGGTATGGAAAAATATACGTTTTATTTTCGTTATAATCCAGGTCTGGTGACCAAATAATAAACTCTGGTTATACACAGCGAAGCGTAAAGCACGGAGAACAGTAACAGAGATTGCAGCCCTAAACAATAAACACAGTATCTCTCCCACAATATACAACCACGGTCACCTGTCCTGGGTGCGTGCTGTAGTGCTTGTGGTGGGTGATACAGTTTAAAAAGTGACAAATAGTGCAGTGCTCTTAGCGACAGCTCTGGAATGTGTTAGCCATCTATAAACACACAAGTAACAATTATAGACAAGGCAAACAAAACAAACACTCACAGTACTCTTAATACACAGGGCACGGGTCCTTCCGGGTCTATTTCGAAACCAATTTCTAATGTCATTGTATAACAGATTATTTTGCTCGGCGTCTGAATTTGGTGGTCTATAGCATGCTCCTATTATTATGCCCTTTGAATTTTTGTCCATTATTCTGACCCATATTGATTCTGCATTGTTTTCTTTGTCCTGATTTAACACCTGGGCTTCAAGGCTATTTCTTATGTATAGCGCTACCCCTCCGCCTCTTCTGTCCTGCCTGTCTTTCCTATACAGTGTGTACCCACTAATATTATGTTCTTCTCCATCACTCTCAGACAACCAAGTTTCTGTAACACCTATCACATCGTAGTTACTTGTTAGTGCAGTAGCTTCAAGTTCTAACATTTTGTTTCTGAGTCTTCTAGCAATAAGATAAATACATTTAATAGCTGTCTTACCTGAGTTGTTGCCCTTGTTTTGATGTAGTCTCCCTTCTGTTTTTTTGTATTCTCCCCCCTTCCTTTTTAGTTGAAATGCTTCTGGACCTCCTCAAGGATCCTTTCTCCGAGTAGAATGTGCTCCAATGTTCAAGAAAGGTGAAGCCTTCCTGTGTGCACCACGATTTCAGCCATGCATTTTGATTTTGTATTTCCAGCTGTCCATATGGTCCTTTGCAAGGTGCCGGCAGTATCCCAGAAAATACCACAGTTTTGGTCTTGTCTTTTAATTTCCTTCCTAGCTCTCTGAATTTGTTTTGCAGGGATCTTGGCCTGTCTCTTCCAATGTTGTTTGTACCGATGTTGATGACTACTACCGGGTCGTCTCCTGTTTGTTCTAGGAGCCTGTCCACGTTCTCAGTGATGTGCGTGACAGAGGCTCCTGGAAGGCAGCACACTTTTGTAGTAAGAGGGTCCAAACTGCGAACTGAATTTGCTGTGTTTCTCAATATGGAGTCCCCAACAATCATGACCTCCCTTCTTTTTGCTGGCTGGTCAGCATGTTTATAGGGTCCTGGGTGTTGTTTCTTTTGTTCTCTTGATGTTGGTTTTGATCATCTAAATGTTGAAGTGGCTCAAATTTGTTGGATGTTTGGATTTCTAGTGGCTGTGTTTGACGAAGTTTCTTTTATTCCCTGCTTTTGCCTATCTGAACCCAGCTGTTTCAACCCTTTTCCATCTCCCTGGTGGCTTTCAGTCTGCTAGGGGTGCAGACTTCCATGAACTTATACTTATTAACACCTGGGGTTCCTCCTCACTCCAGCGATTTTGAATGGAGGGCAGACAAGCTTTGTCTTTGGATACAGCTAGGATGAAAAGCAAGGGAATTCAGTTACAGAAATTTAGTGAGCAGCTCACTTGCTCTTCGTGTTTAACTTTAGTGCAGTTTCTACAACAAGGGTCTCCTCAAACAGCTGCTTTAATACTAAAACAGGGCATAATGCAGTTCATGGTAAGTGGTTTTATACAGAACTGTAAACCAACGAGAGATATACAACATGACAGGCCAGACACAGCAAGAAACAATAAAAAGCCGCCTGCATTATCATTAAGGTGAACGACACCCCTGCTAACCCTAGAAATCACCCATCAGCCACTACTTTCTGCCATCTTGGAATCCACAGTAACAACTGACCTGCTCCTTTGCAATATTTATAGTGATGCCACTTAAGGATAAACAAGCTCATTAACATTTACATGTGAAATGTGGGTTTCCATGCGAAACTGGTTGTGGATTTTCCAGTATTTTTTGTCATTTACAAGAGTAAATGAGATTTAACCTATCACTCTCTTTGGCCATTATTTTTCAGCCACAAACATGATTTATATGAGTAATTCTCCCAAATGTGCATGCGCATCACCATTATACTACTCAAATAATACTCAGATAAACAGGCGGGCTGCTGATAATCAGATCACTAGTTCTAACTGTGATACACAGACAGGCTGCTGATAATCAGATCACTAGTTCTAACTGTGATACACAGGCAGGCTGCTGATAATCAGATCACTAGTTCTAACTGTGATACACAGGCAGGCTGCTGATAATCAGATCACTAGTTCTAACTGTGATACACAGGCGGGCTGCTGATAATCAGATCACTAGTTCTAACTGTGATACACAGGCAGGCTGCTGATAATCAGATCACTAGTTCTAACTGTGATACACAGGCGGGCTGCTGATAATCATATCACTAGTTCTAACTGTGATACACAGGCAGGCTGCTGATAATCAGATCACTAGTTCTAACTGTGATACACAGGCAGGCTGCTGATAATCAGATCACTAGTTCTAACTGTGATACACAGGCAGGCTGCTGCTACGCTGGTGACACTGAAGTGATTGTGATGAAATGTAAATGAGATCCTTTTTATTCTCATGTTGTTTTTCAGCTGCAAAGCTGCTATGATTTCCATATAAACCCATATGAGGCAGTCCGTGTTTAAGATGCAGTTCAGAAGTGTCACTTTGTGCTTGATATTGTCACAGTTTAACATGGAAAGTGACTAAGCAATCAGAGTGCATCTTTTACGACTGCCTGTATATTTGTTTCAGTCTTTATAGCTCTATTACACTATAAAGTGGGGTATGTTTAGCAGTGCTGGTTCAATGTACAGTACAAAGTGCAGCATTGCTGAAAGTGTTCAGGATTATTCCCTTCTTAGAGCAGCTCAATCATTTGTATTATTTATGTTCTGTCAGTCAGTTTCATGTGTAATATATTTCAGAAAGGAGACAGCCACCAATGGAATGAAATGAATGATTTATTGAATTGACAGACAGACCTGCCTGTTAATGATTACGTTGTTATTTGAATTTGGCTCATGGTCTTGCCCATTGGAGCTCGTTAGCCACCCCTGTGCTGGCAAAACTATAATACATTAAATATATGAGTGAGATTGATCTAATGCCAACAAGCAGGACAAGTGACACCCGAGGCCACCTTCCCCCTGGACAAGACATGGCGCAAGGTGGAGGCAGGGGAGTAGAGGACCAAACAAACACTGAACGATGAGGGAGGAGGGGACCAAACAAACACTGAAAGGTGAGGTCGAAGATGAAAGAGGAGATTTATATATTTTGAGGTATGATAAGGGTGTAGGCTGTGTGGTCCAGTGGTTAAAGAAAAGGGCTTGTAACCAGAAGGTCCCCGGTTCAAATCCCACCTCAGCCGTTGACTCACTGTGTGACCCTGAGCAAGTCACTTAACCTCCTTGTGCTCCGTCTTTCGGGTGAGACGTAATTGTAAGTGACTCTGCAGCTGATGCATAGCTCACACACCCTAGTCTCTGTAAGTCACCTTGGATAAAGGTGTCTGCTAAATAAAATAAAATAGATGAAAGAGGGTATTTATACAGTTTGAATGATAAGGGCGAAGATGAAAAGGTATTTATATGGTTTGATGAATGATAAGGGCTGTAGATGAAAGAGGGTACTTACAGTATATAGTTCGATGATTACATATTTGATGAGGGGGCAGTTTCTCCTTTCAGAAATACAACTGAGTTTCCAAAGAAATTCCCAACACAAAAATAATGAGTTCTGAGTAAAAATAAAGAAACTTATTTAGAATGTTGTCTTTCAGTGTATTAAAAAAAACACCAGGAAGTGTATTTAGTTCTACCAAAATATATGGAAAAGTCCTTTAGAGTTGTGCATATCTAGATAACATCTTTCGTGTTGTGGTGAAAGTCACTGAAGACCACCTTTAGCACAACATGTTATTGATTGTATCATAAACTATCGGCAGATGGAGGCTGTTTTTCTGTCTATCTGTCTGTCTGTCTGTCACATTGGTCCCCGAAAAGGTCCTCCTTTATCACAAATCACTGTTTGTCTCCATCCACGTGTGTAAAAAACATCCACTGTCTCTGCAGGAGCACTGATTCACTGTGATGAAACTGGACATGATGGAGCACATGCTAAAGAGTATCAGACTTGAAATAGGTAATTGAAACGTGATTTGAAGTCATGAAAACTGTGTTGTAAGAAATCCAATAGGTTTGTTTATTTCTCAAAAATAATTCCAGTCTTACTGATGTGATTTTCAATAAAAAAAAAAAAACAGTTTAATTCCAGAACAGTGAAAAAACCAATGATACACAGTACAGAACGTACCCACATACGAACTGCATGGACAAATCTTCAAACAAAACAATACTGTAGGTTTGACCCTACAGGACACTTCAGCGTCACCAGGTGAGCTTGATGACAGAGGGTCCAGAATAAAGAAATACATTGGTTTAAATTGAAGGCAAAACCAGGTCCCATTCTTGGAGTTGCCCAGCCAAAGTCTTTGAAGATCAAGCTGGCCCAGGCTTGAGACTTGTACTTGTGATCGTAATAGTTTTTTAGGTAACAACTGCTCTCTATGCCATAAAATAAACCAGTTTGCTATCTTGTCTTTATTATTATTATTATTATTATTATTATTATTTGTTTATTTAGCAGACGCCTTTATCCAAGGCGACTTACAGAGACTAGGGTGTGTGAACTATGCATCTGCTGCAGAGTCACTTACAATTACGTCTCACCCGAAAGATGGAGCACAAGGAGGTTAAGTGACTTGCTCAGGGTCACACAATGAGTCAGTGGTTGAGGTGGGATTTGAACCGGGGACCACCTGGTTACAAGCCCTTTTCTTTAACCACTGGACCACACAGCCTTTTTTTTTGTCTATGTGACAGAAGCAGGCACCAGCCCCAGTTGTCTGTTCGAGAACTGGTCTTTCGTTGGGTGTGATAAACCCTATGTTAACAACACTTGCAAAACAAAAGGGTCCTTTGAACTACAAAGGGACCAGATCTTGTCCTGCTTTCCCCGTCCCTGTCTACAAAGTTACCCAGGGAGAGGGCATTTAATGATTACGTTTTTATATGAAACTTTAAGTCTTACAGTGCGAGACACAAGGGTGTCATATTATTGAGAATATGATTGTTTTTTAATTGAGAAGTTTTGAAACAGCTTGAACATATCCAGGGATCTGATTGGCTAGCAGCACATGCATGTGTAAATATTTCAGTACAAGCCTGCATTCTGGTCTGGTCAATGCTTGTATACTGTTTGGATGTTTTATAAGTGTAAGTGACGCTGAGTGTTTCAGCCACCCAGGAAGGGTTTTGTGTTTTGAAATACAGTAAGGTAGTGTTGTGTGTTGCTACCTCCTTATTTTCTCAATAGTATGAATCACAGTGGCAGGAATCAGCAGATATCTCAGCAGTAAAAAGCTCATGCCTGTTGCACACTATGGAGGTTATTGAAGGAAACTGTGAGAATAATTTTTGGGTTTGTGGTTTAACAATTGTTACAAATGTGTTTATCGTTCTACATGGGCAACAGTGTGGAGTAGTGGTTAGGGCTCTGGACTCCTGACCAGAGGGTTGTGGGTTCAATCCCAGGTGGGGGACACTGCTGCTGTACCCTTGAGCAAGGTACTTTACCTAGATTGCTCCAGTAAAAACCCAACTGTATAAATGGGTAATTATATGTAAAACATAATGTGTGAAAAATAATGTGATATTTTGTAACAATTGTGTGTCACTCTGGATAAGGGCATCTGCTAAGAAATAAATAATAATAATACATGTGGGTAAAATATTTGTTGCAGTTAGAGATGTTTTACATGTGGTTAATTGTTAGGATTGTGGTTTTGAACAGACATCCCTGAAACACCATGACTTTTACTATTGTATTATGTTTTGCATATGATTCCAAGTCATTCCTGGTCTATACTATCTTAAGAGAGGGATTCGGGTATTTCATTGGTAAAAGGCATGAGAAGCTTGTGAATATCTGTCTGTCTGAGCCACCAAGCCCCAAAGAGACAGACAGTGCAGGCTCCTGCAAGAGGAAGTAAAAGCATTGAGGTATATTTGCCAGGTGTTCATTTTTGTATGTGATAGATTACACAGTACATTCTGTTTCTACAGCTATAGAATTAACACATTTTGTTCAATAAAGTTTTGAAATTAAGTCTCAATCCTAAAATTCTAGGTGATGCAAAACTTTTGGCCATAGCTGTACACCCTGTGTCTCAATACTGTTCTATTACTGTAGAGTGTAGTGTACACCCTGTGTCTCAATACTGCTCTATTACTGTAGAGTGTAGTGTACACCCTGTGTCTCAATACTGCTCTATTACTGTAGAGTGTAGTGTACACCCTGTGTCTCAATGCTGTTCTATTACTGTAGAGTGTAGTGTGCACCCTGTGTCTCAATACTGTTCTATTACTGTAGAGTGTAGTGCACACTCTGTGTCTCAATACTGCTATAATACTGTAGAGTGTAGTGCACACCCTGTGTCTCAATACTGCTATAATACTGTAGAGTGTAGTGCACACCCTGTGTCTCAATGCTGTTCTATTACTGTAGAGTGTAGTGCACACCCTGTGTCTCAATGCTGTTCTATTACTGTAGAGTGTAGTGCACACCCTGTGTCTCAATACTGCTATAATACTGTAGAGTGTAGTGCACACCCTGTGTCTCAATACTGCTCTATTACTGTAGAGTGTAGTGCACACCCTGTGTCTCAATGCTGTTCTATTACTGTAGAGTGTAGTGCGCACCCTGTGTCTCAATACTGTTCTATTACTGTAGAGTGTAGTGCACACCCTGTGTCTCAATACTGCTATAATACTGTAGAGTGTAGTGCACACCCTGTGTCTCAATACTGCTCTATTACTGTAGAGTGTAGTGCGCACCCTGTGTCTCAATACTGCTCTATTACTGTAGAGTGTAGTGCACACCCTGTGTCTCAATACTGCTCTATTACTGTAGAGTGTAGTGCACACCCTGTGTCTCAATACTGTTCTATTACTGTAGAGTGTAGTGCACACCCTGTGTCTCAATGCTGTTCTATTACTGTAGAGTGTAGTGCGCACCCTGTGTCTCAATACTGTTCTATTACTGTAGAGTGTAGTGCACACCCTGTGTCTCAATACTGCTATAATACTGTAGAGTGTAGTGCACACCCTGTGTCTCAAAACTGCTATAATACTGTAGAGTGTAGTGCACACCCTGTGTCTCAATACTGCTCTATCACTGTAGAGTGTAGTGCACACCCTGTGTCTCAATACTGCTCTATTACTGTAGAGTGTAGTGCACACCCTGTGTCTCAATACTGCTCTATCACTGTAGAGTGTAGTGCACACCCTGTGTCTCAATACTGCTCTATTACTGTAGAGTGTAGTGCACACCCGGTGTCTCAATACTGCTCTATCACTGTAGAGTGTAGTGTGCACCCTGTGTCTCAATACTGCTATAATACTGTAGAGTGTAGTGCACACCCTGTGTCTCAATACTGCTCTATTACTGTAGAGTGTAGTGCGCACCCTGTGTTTCAATACTGTTCTATTACTGTAGAGTGTAGCACATACCCTGTGTCTCAATACTGCTCTGTTACTGTAGAGTGTAGCGCACACCCTGTGTCTCAATACTGCTCTATTACTGTAGAGTGTAGTGCGCACCCTGTGTCTCAATACTGCTCTATTACTGTAGAGTGTAGTGCACACCCTGTGTCTCAATGCTGTTCTATTACTGTAGAGTGTAGTGTGCACCCTGTGTCTCAATACTGTTCTATTACTGTAGAGTGTGGTGCACACTCTGTGTCTCAATACTGCTATAATACTGTAGAGTGTAGTGCGCACCCTGTGTCTCAATACTGTTCTATTACTGTAGAGTGTAGTGCACACCCTGTGTCTCAATACTGCTATAATACTGTAGAGTGTAGTGCACACCCTGTCTCTCAATACTGTTATAATACTGTAGAGTGTAGTGCGCACCCTGTGTCTCAATACTGTTCTATTACTGTAGAGTGTAGTGCACACCCTGTGTCTCAATACTGCTCTATTATTGTAGAGTGTAGTGCACACCCTGTGTCTCAATACTGCTATAATACTGTAGAGTGTAGTGCACACCCTGTGTCTCAATACTGCTATAATACTGTAGAGTGTAGTGCGCACCCTGTGTCTCAATACTGTTCTATTACTGTAGAGTGTAGTGCACACCCTGTGTCTCAATACTGCTATAATACTGTAGAGTGTAGTGCACACCCTGTCTCTCAATACTGTTATAATACTGTAGAGTGTAGTGCGCACCCTGTGTCTCAATACTGTTCTATTACTGTAGAGTGTAGTGCACACCCTGTGTCTCAATACTGCTCTATTATTGTAGAGTGTAGTGCGCACCCTGTGTCTCAATACTGCTATAATACTGTAGAGTGTAGTGCACACCCTGTGTCTCAATACTGCTCTATTATTGTAGAGTGTAGTGCACACCCTGTGTCTCAAAACTGCTCTATTACTGTAGAGTGTAGTGCACACCCTGTGTCTCAATACTGCTATAATACTGTAGAGTGTAGTGCGCACCCTGTGTCTCAATACTGTTCTATTACTGTAGAGTGTAGTGCACACCCTGTGTCTCAATACTGCTATAATACTGTAGAGTGTAGTGCACACCCTGTCTCTCAATACTGTTATAATACTGTAGAGTGTAGTGCGCACCCTGTGTCTCAATACTGTTCTATTACTGTAGAGTGTAGTGCACACCCTGTGTCTCAATACTGCTCTATTATTGTAGAGTGTAGTGCGCACCCTGTGTCTCAATACTGCTATAATACTGTAGAGTGTAGCGCACACCCTGTGTCTCAATACTGCTCTATTACTGTAGAGTGTAGTGCGCACCCTGTGTCTCAATACTGCTCACTTACTGTAGAGTGTAGTGCACACCCTGTGTCTCAATACTGCTATAATACTGTAGAGTGTAGCGCACACCCTGTGTCTCAATACTGCTCTATTATTGTAGAGTGTAGTGCGCACCCTGTGTCTCAATACTGCTATAATACTGTAGAGTGTAGCGCACACCCTGTGTCTCTATACTGCTCTATTACTGTAGAGTGTAGTGCGCACCCTGTGTCTCAATACTGTTCTATTACTGTAGAGTGTAGCGCACACCCTGTGTCTCAATACTGCTCTATTACTGTAGAGTGTAGTGCGCACCCTGTGT
This sequence comes from Acipenser ruthenus, assembly GCF_902713425.1. Taxonomy (NCBI): domain Eukaryota; kingdom Metazoa; phylum Chordata; class Actinopteri; order Acipenseriformes; family Acipenseridae; genus Acipenser; species Acipenser ruthenus. The sequence goes on along the minus strand of NC_081243.1, from coordinate 4,096,269 downwards.
CTCAATACTGCTCTATTACTGTAGAGTGTAGTGCACACCCTGTGTCTCAATACTGTTCTATTACTGTAGAGTGTAGCGCACACCCTGTGTCTCAATACTGCTCTATTATTGTAGAGTGTAGTGCGCACCCTGTGTCTCAATACTGCTATAATACTGTAGAGTGTAGCGCACACCCTGTGTCTCAATACTGCTCTATTACTGTAGAGTGTAGTGCGCACCCTGTGTCTCAATACTGCTCTATTACTGTAGAGTGTAGTGCACACCCTGTGTCTCAATACTGTTCTATTACTGTAGAGTGTAGTGCACACCCTGTGTCTCAATACTGCTATAATACTGTAGAGTGTAGTGCGCACCCTGTGTCTCAATACTGCTCTATTACTGTAGAGTGTAGTGCGCACCCTGTGTCTCAATACTGCTCTATTACTGTAGAGTGTAGTGCACACCCTGTGTCTCAATACTGCTATAATACTGTAGAGTGTAGTGCACACCCTGTGTCTCAATACTGCTATAATACTGTAGAGTGTAGTGCGCACCCTGTGTCTCAATACTGTTCTATTACTGTAGAGTGTAGTGCACACCCTGTGTCTCAATACTGCTATAATACTGTAGAGTGTAGTGCACACCCTGTCTCTCAATACTGTTATAATACTGTAGAGTGTAGTGCACACCCTGTGTCTCAATACTGTTCTATTACTGTAGAGTGTAGTGCACACCCTGTGTCTCAATACTGCTATAATACTGTAGAGTGTAGTGCACACCCTGTGTCTCAATACTGTTCTATTACTCTAGAGGGTAGTTTATGTTACAACATATATCATCTGGTTCTTATGTAATTATGCAGCTGGTGAAGTGGAATTACAGTATGGCCCTGTGGTGTAATATGTATGTGGCATTGTGGATCTTGGAGTGCAGTACTGCACAGAACTTGTGATGGTTCTAGATTGTGTTTATATAACAAGAACAAAGGGCACCTAAATACCCAAATGATTTAACTTTAAATTGTATCTCCAGTCTTTGCCAGTTCAGGACGGTTACACACTGAACAAAAACATAAATAGTTGAACAGGTTCTTTATTATTCAGAAAAGCAGACTGAAACCAGGCAGCAGAATACCCAAGAAAGACACTGAACTAAAAATCTCGAGGTAAAAAGTGTTATTACAAGCATACAATTGTAGAATCTGAATCAAAAATACCCAGATCAGTAGTTTTGTAATAGCTGCTAAAGGCTCAATGAACAGAAAAGACACACACCTCTATAGCACCAATATCATGTATATAAATATTCAGAATTATCTGGCAAGGTAGTTCTCAAATAATATAACAGCAATTTTAGTAAACTACTTGGTTAAGGTCAGTAACACAAACAGTAACAGATGAATCATTAAACAAGATCTGCAGTTTACCAGCAAACATCTACCCCAGTGTAGCACCAACCCCCCATTTCTCTTTCCTTACTGAGGAGACCATAACATCTATCCCAGTGTAGCACCAACCCCCCTTTCTCTTTCCTTACTGAGGATACCATAACATCTATCCCAGTGTAGCACCAACCCCCCTTTCTCTTTCCTTACTGAGGATACCATAACATCTATCCCAGTGTAGCACCAACCCCCCTTTCTCTTTCCTTACTGAGGATACCATAACATCTATCCCAGTGTAGCACCAACCCCCCTTTCTCTTTCCTTACTGAGGATACCATAACATCTATCCCAGTGTAGCACCAACCCCCCTTTCTCTATCCTTACTGAGGATACCATAACATCTATCCCAGTGTAGCACCAACCCCCCTTTCTCTTTCCTTACTGAGGATACCATAATATCTATCCCAGTGTAGCACCAACCCCCCTTTCTCTTTCCTTACTGAGGATACCATAACATCTATCCCAGTGTAGCACCAACCCCCCTTTCTCTTTCCTTACTGAGGATACCATAACATCTATCCCAGTGTAGCACCAACCCCCCATTTCTCTTTCCTTACTGAGGATACCATAACATCTATCCCAGTGTAGCACCAACCCCCCTTTCTCTTTCCTTACTGAGGATACCATAACATCTATCCCAGTGTAGCACCAACCCCCCTTTCTCTTTCCTTACTGAGGATACCATAACATCTATCCCAGTGTAGCACCAACCCCCCTTTCTCTTTCCTTACTGAGGATACCATAACATCTATCCCAGTGTAGCACCAACCCCCCTTTCTCTTTCCTTACTGAGGATACCATAACATCTATCCCAGTGTAGCACCAACCCCCCTTTCTCTTTCCTTACTGAGGATACCATAACATCTATCCCAGTGTAGCACCAACCCCCCTTTCTCTTTCCTTACTGAGGATACCATAACATCTATCCCAGTGTAGCACCAACCCCCCTTTCTCTTTCCTTACTGAGGATACCATAACATCTATCCCAGTGTAGCACCAACCCCCCCTTTCTCTTTCCTTACTGAGGATACCGTAAAGCCGTTGCTGTCACTCAAACACATGTTGTTTTCCAGGGAAATGAAGAGATGAGATTCCTGGGGAGGACCTGTCTCATTTTCTTGACTTTGCTACCAGCTGTTTCCACACAGACAGGTGAGAAGGACTGCAGAAATTAAACTGATGAAGAGGCAACCTGCTATATCGAACATGAAGATATTTCTACAGGATAGATCCACTGGGATGCAAGATCACAAGTTCAGAGATGTCCTGGCCCTGTTTTTATGGGAAGGTTGAATTGTAGTTCAATTTGCCTGTTCAGTCACCTCTTACTAACAGTGCACTGGGGCTTTGGTTGAGTTCCAGACCAGTGGGTCTAATGCACCAGCGTTCATAGCTGGATGTTTAGTGTAGAAGTCCCAGGGTCACAGCTTATAGCTCATATCTCATAGCTGGATGTTTAGTGTAGAAGTCCCAGGGTCACAGCTTATAGCTCATATCTCATAGCTGGATGTTTAGTGTAGAAGTCCCAGGGTCACAGCTTACAGCTCATATCTCATAGCTGGATGTTTAGTGTAGAAGTCCCAGGGTCACAGCTTATAGCTCATATCTCATAGCTGGATGTTTAGTGTAGAAGTCCCAGGGTCACAGCTTATAGCTCATCTCTCATAGCTGGATGTTTAGTGTAGAGCTCCCAGGGTCACAGCTTATAGCTCATCTCTCATAGCTGTGCGCTGCTGCTTCTTCTATTAGGGTACTGTTTGAGCAAATGCTTGTTTTCTCAGATGGGTGTGTGCAGCACGAATATTTAAAATGTATAATTGTATTTAGGCACAGGGATTGCACTTCACTTCATGTGCATTTAAAGTATTTAATATGTGAGCACGGGGTTGCACATAATTAAATCACGTGCTGGGATTCAAGTGAATAATTAATTAGTAATTGAATCCCGGCACAACAGTATATATAGATGCACATTTCATTCACTCAGGGTTGTGTGTTCAGGGCGAAGGAACGGGAGAGAGTGAGGAGATAATTAAAGTTAAAAAGCAATTGCTACGTATTACGTGTTTGTTTAGTGTTCATCCCTGTTTGTTAGTGTCTGTTCGTTTTGTTTGTCTATTTATTTGGGCCGCAAGTGCCGTGTCCTGTGTTGTTTTGTTCAGCCTTTTTGTTTGCAATAAACCGACGCAAGCAAGCGCATTTACCATTTCATCCACAGTCTGTCTGTGTACTCCTTTCTGGTCTGACGTAACCACTAGAGCCTGCTTGTCACAACTCTACACAAGGAGAGCAGACCTGGCTGGTGTGTCTATCTGTGTGTGTCTCACTATTTTTATTTCCTGACAGCTCTGGGGACTCAGCCCTCAATCTCTATGGACTCTACACAAGGAGAACAGACCCGGCTGGTGTGCAGATCAGAGGGGTGGAGCCCTGAACCTGAAGTGATCTGGAGAGACAGGGATGGAAATGATGTGACATCACTGTCCAGCACAACACTGCTGAGGGACAGTCAGGGGCTCCTCAGTGTCAGCAGCTACATCAAAATCAAACAGCAGTCCAACGTGTTCTCTTGTCTGGTTAGAAGTAAAATAGCCAAACCAGACTGGGAATCCAAACTCCACATATCCAGTGAGTATCACATGTTTGTGGATTGAGCCTGACTGATACTGACCATAGATTACAGTCACCGTGGCATCAACATCTGAATCAAACACATGAACTAGTGGACCAGTCAATATCTGAATCAAACACATGAACTAGTGGACCAGTCAATATCTGAAACAAACACATGAACTAGTGGACCAGTCAATATCTGAAACAAACACATGAACTAGTTGGCCAGTCAATGTCTGAATCAAACACATGAACTAGTGGACCAGTCAATATCTGAATCAAACACATGAACTAGTGGACCAGTCAATATCTGAAACAAACACATGAACTAGTGGACCAGTCAATATCTGAATCAAACACATGAACTGGTGGACCAGTCAATATCTGAAACAAACACATGAACTAGTGGACCAGTCAATATCTGAATCAAACACATGAACTGGTGGACTAGTCAATATCTGAAACAAACACATGAACTAGTGGACCAGTCAATATCTGAAACAAACACATGAACTAGTTGGCCAGTCAATGTCTGAATCAAACACATGAACTAGTGGGCCAGTCAATATCTGAATCAAACACATGAACTAGTGGACCAGTCAATATCTGAATCAAACACATGAACTAGTGGACCAGTCAATATCTGAATCAAACACATGAACTAGTGGACCCGTCAATATCTGAATCAAACACATGAACTAGTGGACCAGTCAATATCTGAAACAAACACATGAACTAGTTGGCCAGTCAATGTCTGAATCAAACACATGAACTGGTGGGCCAGTCAATATCAGAATCTAACACATTTGGTGGTGGTGGTGGTGGTGATGGGGGGGGGGGGGGGGGTATGGGCAGTACTCCAGTTTGACTCTCTGGGGTGTAGGAAGGGTCATGTGTGTTCCAGTGTGTTCAGCTTCTGTGTTGTTTTCTAGGAGATTTTTTCCCAGGAGTCTCTGGTTGGATGGTGGCTTTCTTCTTGACTTTAGCTCTCAGTATTGGAGCCATTCCTCTGCTGGTGATCCAATGGAGAAGAATGGATGGTATGAACTTTATCATTATTATGAGGCATTTCATATAGCTCTGTGCATTTTAAACATGTCAAACAGGTTTACAATAATATGGACTGTTCTGTTTTTCTTCTAGCCATGGAGAGACTGTTTGAGCCTACGGGTAAGTAAAGCACTTACTGAAGAGATGCTGAAAACCCATTCCAGGTTTCTGCAGCAGTATCTTAAACTACCACACCCATAAATAAAGACATCCATGGGCCGGAAATCCAACTCTTTAGAAATTATTATAAATATATGTTCTGCAAGTTTAATAACACATGCATTTTTTCTCTGTGACTCTTTCTCTCGTTTTAAATATGAGACCCCAGGTAAATTTTATATTTTACAGGTAATGGACAAAAAAATGGAAACACCAATGTAAAGTCACTTAATAGGGCGTTGGCCCACTATGGTATCCCGCTCTGCGGAGTTTTCGGCAGACCGTTTTTGATGAAACTGGCTGTTCACGCCCATGTTGAAATTTGCTGTCAATTGATCTGCACGGAAATTTGCTGTCAATTGATCTGCACGGATATCACGATCCTGGAGTATGTGCTTCCACCCACAGTTGCCCTTTGCTGATGATGTCTTTCCCTCAGAGTTCCATGCTGACATCACCTTACACACCGTTGCTTGTGAAACATCAGCAAGTTGAGCTGTCTTGGTCACTGAAGCTCCTGCCAAACGCTCCCCAACAATCACCCCTCTTTCAAGGTCACTGAGGTCTCCTCTTGCAGCCATGCTGGCCATAATTATAGGCAACCAGGCCTGTCCAGCATTTTTATACATGACCCTAAGCATGCTGGGATGTTATTTGCTTAATTAATGCATGAACCACACCTGTGTGGAAGCCCTTGCTTTCAATATACTTGATGTCCCTCATTTACCCAGGTGTTTACATTTTTTGTCCACTACCTGTATATAGAGTGCCTGTAGAAAGTCTACACCCCCTTTCAAATTTTTCACCTTGTGTTGCCTTATAGCCTGGAATTAAAATGCATAAAAAAAAAATTTTTCATACATCTACACATCCTACCCCACAACTTCCAAGTGAAAAAAATATTCTAGACATTTGTAGAAAATTAATTAAAAATAAAATCTGAAAAAGCTTGTTTGGATAAGTGTCCAGCCCCCTTGTAATAGCAATCCTAAATTAGCTCAGGTGTAACCAATTGCCTTCAAAATCACACACCAAGTTAAGTGGCCTCCACCTGTGATAAATTGTAGTGATTCACATGATTTCAGCAGTTCCTGTAGGTTCCCTCTGCTGGGTAGTGCATTTCAAAGCAAAGACTCAACCATGAGCACCAAGGCGCTTTCAAAAGAACTCCAGGACAAAGTTGTTGAAAGGCACAGATCAGGGGATGGGTATAAACAAATATCAAAGGCCATGAATATCCCATGGAGTGCGGTCAAGACAATTAAGAAGTGGAAGGTGTATGGCACCACCAAGACCCTGCCTAGATCAGGCCATCCCTCCAAACTGGATGAACGAGGAAGAAGGAGACTGATCAGAGGCTACCAAGAGTCCAATGGCAACTTTGCAAGAGCTACAGGCTTTTATGGCTAAGACTGGTCAAAGTGTGCATGTGACAACAATATCCCAAGCATTCCACAAATCTGACCTGTATGATAGGGTGGCAAGAAAGAAGCCATTACTCAAGAAAGCTCACCTTTAAATCCTGTTTTGAAGTATGCAAAATAACACTCGGGAGATTCTGTAGCCATGTGGCAAAAAGTTTTGTGGTTTGACAAAACTAAAATGGAACTTTTTGGCCTAAATGCAAAGCATTATGTTTGGCGCAAACCCAACACAGCTCATCACCCAAAGAACACCATCCCTACTGTGAAGCATTGTGGTGGCAGCATCATGTTATGGGGATGTTTCTGATCGGCAGGGACTGGGGCACTTGTCAGGATAGAAGTGAAAATGAATGAAGCAAAGTACAGAGCAGTCCTCGAGGGAAAACCTGCTGCCCTCTGCAAAAAAAGCTGAAACTGGGACGGAAGTTGACCTTTCAGCATGACAACGACCTAAAGCACACAGCCGAAGCTACACTGGAGTGGCTAAGCAACAAAAAGGTAAATGTCCTTGAGTGGCCCAGTCAGAGCCCCGACCTAAATCCCATAAAAAATTTGTGGCATGACTTGAAGATTGCTGTCCATCAATGATCCCCAAGGAACTTGACAGACCTTGAACAGTTTTGTTAAGAAGAATGGTCAAATATTGTCAAATCTAGGTGTGCAAAGTTGGTAGAGACCTATCCCAACAGGCTCACAGCTGTAATTGCTGCCAAAGGTGCTTCCACCAAGTATTAACTCAGGGAGGTGGAGACTTATCCAATTATGATCTTTCAGTTTTGTATTTAATATATAATTTTTTTCTCAATAAAAAACTTTTTTCCCCTTAACAGTGTTGAGTATGGTGTGTAGATAAGTGGAAAAAAAATCATAATTTAAATGCATGAAACTCTGAGGCACTGACACAACAAAATGTGAAAAAAGTTCAAGGGAGTGTAGACTTTCTATAGGCACTATATACACTGAGTGTACAAAACATTAGGAACACCTGCTCTTTCCATGAAATAGACTGACGAGGTGAATCCAGGTGAAAGCTATGATCCCTTATTGTTGTAACCTGTTAAATCCACTTCAATCAGTGTAGATGAAGAGGAGACAGGTTAAATAAGAACTTATAAGCCTTGACACAATTGAGACATGGATTGTGTACTGTATGTGGGCCATTCAGAGGGTAAATGGGCAAGACAAAAGATTTACAGTAAGTGCCTTTGAACGGGGTATGGTATTAGGTGCCAGGCGCTCCGGTTTGAGTGTGTCAAGAACTGCAACGCTGCTGGGTTTTTCACGCTCAACAGTTTCCCGTGTGTATCAAGGATGGTCCACCACCCAAAGGACATCCAGCCAACGGCAGGCCAGTGGTCGAAAACGGCTCATTGATGAAACAGGCCAAAGGAGGCTGACAGGAATTGTGCAGAGCAACAGACGGGCTACAGTTAGTCAACTGACAGTCCAGTACAACACTGGTGCTGAAAGACCCATAAAAGAATGCACATCTCGTTGTACCTTGACATGAATGGGGTATGGCAGCCAACAACCTAACAGAGTTCCACTTCTTTCAGCAAAACACAAGAAACTGCGGTTGCAGTGGGCTAAGAAACGAAAACACTGGACACTGGAGGATTGGAAGAACATTGCCTGGTCTGATTAATCCCGTTTCCTGCTGTTTCACACTGATGGGAGGACTAGGGTATGGAGAAAACCACATGAGTACATGCATCCATCATGCCGTGTGTCAACATTGCAGGCTGGTGGTGGTGGTGTGATGGTGTGGGATGTGTTTTCATGGCACACATTGGGCCCCTTGATAAAAGTGGAGCAACGTTTGAATGCCACAGGATATCTGAACATCATTGCCAATCAGGTGCATCCCTTCATGGCAGCAGTGTATCCATCTGCTAATTGATTTTTTCAGAAGGAATATGCCCCATGCCACAAGGCTAGGATTGTCCAGGAATGGTTCCACGAACATGACAGTGAATTCAGCTTACTGCAGTGGCCTGTCCAGTCACCAGATCTCAATCCAATTGAGCATCTGTGGGATGAGATGGAACGAGCTATTCGGAGTAGAGATCCACTACCAGCCAACTTGACACAAGCAATGGGAAGCATTGGAGTCAACATGGGCCAGCATCCCTGTGGAACACTTTCAACACCTTGTAGAGTCCATGCCCCGACTAATTGAGGCTGTTCTGAGGGCAAAAGGGGGTGCAACTCAATATTTATTAGGAAGGTGTTCCTAATGTTTTGTACACTCAGTGTGTGTGTGTTATATATAACAAAATGTTAGAACTTGAAGCTACTTCACTAACAAGTAACTACGATGTGATAGGTGTTACAGAAACTTGGTTGTCTGAGACTGATGGAGACGAATATAATATTAGTGGGTACATACTGTATAGGAAAGACAGGCAGGACAGAAGAGGCGGAGGGGTAGCGCTATACATAAGAAATAGCCTTGAAGCCCAGGTGTTAAATCAGGACAAAGAAAACAATGCAGAATCAATATGGGTAATAATAATGGACACAAATTCAAAGAGCATAATAATAGGAGCATGCTATAGACCGCCAAATTCAGACGCTGAGCAAAATAATCTGTTGTACAATGACATTCGAAATGCGTGTAGAAAAGGAGAAGCCATACTAATGGGGGATTTCAACTTCCCCCATATAAAATGGGAAAACCCAATGGGGGGCACGACGGACGAAATTGAAATGGTGGAAATGACAAATGACTGCTTCCTAACGCAATTTGTCAAGGCACCGACTAGAGGGGAGGCATGCCTTGATTTAGTCTTTTCAAATAATGAAGACAGAATAACTAAAACAGAGGTCAGAGAGCCATTGGCAAACTCAGACCACAACATGGTCTCATTTGAAATATTTTTTAAAACCCCAAAAGTAATGACTAAAGCTAAGGTTTACAATTTTAGAAAAGCAAACTATGAAGGTATGAAACAGAGACTAACAGAAGTAGATTGGAGTAAAATAGAGAAAACATCCACAGAAAAAGGGTGGCTGTTTTTTAAAAAAGTAGTACTAGAGGCACAAAACAATTCCATCCCAAAAGTAGACAAATCTAAATCTAAAACAAAATGGCCAAAATGGTTTAATAGATCAATTAAAAAAAATATTCAGCGAAAAAAGGCACTTTACAGAGCGTTTAAAAGGGACCAAAAACAAAGCACACAGAAAGAGTACTTGGAACTGCAAACACAAGTCAAAAAGGAAGTTAGAAAGGCCAAGAGAGAGATAGAAATCAATATTGCTAAGGGGGCTAAAACCAATTCCAAAATGTTTTTCCAATATTATAACAGCAAGAGAACATTCAAAGAGGAGGTTAAATGTCTAAGAGACACAAATGGCAAAATCATAGATGAAGAAAAAAAAATAGCAAATATATTAAATGATTACTTTTCACAGGTTTTTACAAAGGAGGACACGGACAACATGCCCCACATGTCGACCTGTTCCTATCCAGTTTTAAATAACTTTAGCATAACAGAGGCAGAAGTGTTAAAGGGACTAGGAGCTCTTAAAATAAACAAATCCCCTGGGCCGGATGAGATCCTCCCAATAGTACTCAAAGAAATGAAAGAAGTTATTCACAAGCCGCTAACCAAGATCATGCAACAGTCTCTTGACACAGGGGTTGTACCGACAGACTGGAAAATAGCAAACGTAATACCGATCCACAAAAAGGGAGACAAAACTGAACCAGGTAACTACAGACCAATAAGCCTGACTTCTATTATATGTAAACTTATGGAAACTATAATAAGATCCAAAATGGAAAATTACCTATATGGTAACAATATCCTGGGAGACAGCCAGCATGGTTTTAGGAAAGGGAGATCATGTCTAACTAACCTACTTGACTTTTTTGAGGATGCAACATTGAAAATGGACAACTGCAAAGCATACGACATGGTCTATTTAGATTTCCAGAAAGCTTTTGACAAAGTCCCGCATAAAAGATTAATTCTGAAACTGAACGCAGTAGGGATTCAAGGAAATGCATGCACATGGATTAGGGAGTGGTTAACATGTAGAAAACAGAAAGTACTGATTAGAGGAGAAACCTCGAAATGGAGTGAGGTAACCAGTGGTGTACCACAGGGATCAGTATTAGGTCCTCTGCTATTCCTAATCTACATTAATGATTTAGACTCTGATATAGTAAGCAAACTCGTTAAATTTGCAGACGACACAAAAATAGGAGGAGTGGCAGACACTGTTGAAGCAGCAAAGGTCATTCAAAATGATCTAGACCGCATTCAAAATTGGGCAGACACATGGCAAATGAAATTTAATAGAGAAAAGTGTAAAGTATTGTATGCGGGCAATAAAAATGTTCATTATAAATATCATATGGGAGATAGTGAAATTGAAGAAGGGAACTATGAAAAAGACCTAGGAGTTTATGTTGACTCAGAAATGTCTTCATCTAGACAATGTGGGGAAGCTATAAAAAAGGCTTACAAGATGCTTGGATATATTGTGAGAAGTGTTGAATTTAAATCAAGGGAAGTAATGTTAAAACTCTACAATGCATTAGTAAGACCTCACCTAGAATATTGTGTTCAGTTCTGGTCACCTCGTTACAAAAAGGATATTGCTGCTCTAGAAAGAGTGCAAAGAGCGACCAGAATTATCCCGGGTTTAAAAGGCATGTCGTATGCAGACAGGCTAAAAGAATTGAATCTATTCAGTCTTGAACAAAGAAGACTACGCGGCGATCTGATTCAAACATTCAAAATCCTAAAAGGTATAGACAATGTCAACCCGGGGGACTTCTTTGACTTGAAAAAAGAAAAAAGGACCAGGGGTCATAAATGGAGATTAGATAAAGGGGCATTCAGAACAGAAAATAGGAGGCACTTTTTTACACAGAGAATTGTGAGGGTCTGGAACCAACTCCCCAGTAATGTTGTTGAAGCTGACACCCTGGGATTCTTCAAGAAGCTGCTTGATGAGATTCTGGGATCAATAAGCTACTAACAACCAAACGAGCAAGATGGGCTGAATGGCCTCCTCTCGTTTGTAAACTTTCTTATGTTCTTATGTATATATATATATATATATATATATATATATATATATATATATATATATATATATATATATATAATATTGTAACGTTGCCTCTCTGTTATCGGCTTGTTTTCCCTTTAAAAACATAGACCCAGACACAGAACTTCACAGTGAAGCACTTTCGTGCACTTTTATTACAAAACAAAAATAAACAAACAAAACAAAAACCTAGCTCTTATACGAGCACTAACTAAACACACAGGAACCTCAACTATAAGGCAGGGCGGCTAAGCCGTTTACCTGCTACACAAAAACACTCCGTTCTTTCAACTTACACTTTTCCTGTAAACTTTCTTGACTGCTTGGAAGCAGAGCACTCCTTCTGCCTCCTTCTCCTCAGCAGCATAGAGCAGACTGACTGCTTCTTTTTTATACTCTGCACCTGGATCTACTTTCAAATCATTGCCAGGTGCCGGTGATAATTAAACAAACAATAAAACAATTAAATCAAACAAAACCAATTACCTTGGCAGGGGGGCTTTACTTCTGACCCTGCCATAAAACAAAACATTTTTCATATCGCAGGCCCCCTGTCCTGCTACATCCGTTACAATATATATATATATATATATATATATATATATATATAGGTGATATTTTTCTCTTACATTCTCAAATGTTTTCCCCTTTTTTTTCTTTTTTTTAGGGCAAAAGGGTGTGCAACTCAATATTAGGAAGGTGTTCCTAATGTTTTGTACACTCAGTGTATATATACAGGATCGAGCAGGATCAAAAAATGGGAGGGAGCATCAATGAGACGAGGCAGGGGGTTGGTAGGAGAAGGCTCTGATGGTAATAAACACCAATCAAAGGAGGTTGGTACACAGTGTGACTGAGAGGGTGAGGTTACTGGACCATCTAGGGCAGAGACTACTCCAGCCCTCTCAATATATCGGACAGGTGGGCCTCAAGCGTGGACCTAGTGTGGGGCAAAAGCGACCCCACAATGGTGCACGCTTGGGAACAGGTCTGGTCTATTGAAGGTAAGGATGTTGAGGGCACCGGGGCATTAGTATATCCGCACTTCATTATCAAGCGGCAATTATTATATACGGTAAACCTTGCCATGGGTGCAGGACAGCCTGTAACTCAATTGATGGTTTCCCCACCTTGTCGGCTCCAGGTCATGAGGCTGGCACATGATATCCCTTTTGCGGGGCACCTCGGAGCTGATAAAACAAGGGAACGCATATTGGCTCAATTTTATTTGATAAGGCTTCATAATGAAGTGTCGAAATATGTAGCCACATGCCCAGACTGCCAGCGAGTAGCGCCGGGTCGAGTGCGCCCCGCCCCTTTGGTCCCACTGCCGATTATTTCCACTCCTTTCGAGCGCATTGCAATGGACATAGTGGGCCCTTTACTACCTTCTGATTCTGGGTATATGCATATATTTGTAATGGTAGATTATGCAGCGTGATGCCTCCTTTTTGCAGTTAGAGAGGTGCCACAGAGTTCGACAGGGTTCTCCCAATTTGAGCTCTTGTACGGCCGACAGCCTTGCGGCATCCTCAATCTGTTGAGAGAGGGGTGGGAAGAGCATAAAGGCTCGTCCAAAAATGTAGTGCAGCATGTGCTCCTACTGAGAGATTGTCTTGATTTGGTTGGTCGTTTGGCCCAGGACAATCTCAAATCATCTTAGCACCAGCAACAGCAGCATTACAATAAAAACGCACACATTCTAACCTTTAGACCAGGAGACAAAGTAATGCTAATTCTTCCCTCATCAGAATCAAAACACCTTGTTAAATGGCAGGGGCCATATGAGGTGATTTGGGTTACAGAAGAGGTAAATTATGAAATTAGACAGCCTGATCGCTGTAATGAACGGGAAATTTATCATGCACATTTATTAAAGCCCTGGCAGGCAAGGGAGGCCTTATTTATAGCCCCAGGCAAAGTAGAGGATGATTTAGGCCCCTGTCTAGAGAACCCTAGCATCAGAGCCATTTCCATGGGGGAACAGTTACTTCCAGATCAGCATAAAGAGTTGCGTAAGTTAATTGAGGATTTCAGTGAAGTCCAGGCTTTGATGGCTGTGGCAATCCCCAAAACCAAGGCTCAGGTGAGGTCTCTACTTGGGTTTGCAGGTTATTATTGTAGATTCATCCCCAAGTATGCCACAGTGGTCAATCCCTTAGTTGACCCCACTAAAAAGAGCGCTCCAAATATGATTAAGTGGTCAGGAGAATGTCAGGAGGCATTTGATACTATCAAGCAAAGACTCTGCCAGGCCCCCACTCTCATCACATCAGATTTCACCAAGAATGTCATCCTCCACACCAACACTTCGAATGTTGTTCTGGGTGCGGTTTTGTCCCAAATAGTAGACTGAGTAGAACACTGCATCTTGTACCTTAGCAAAAAGATGCTCCTTCTGGAGCACAACTACTCTGTGGTTGAAAAGGAGTGTTTGGCCATTAAATGGGCTACTCACTCTTTACAATACTACCTGCTGGGACATTAATTCGATCTTGTCACAGACCACGACCTACTCAAATGGTTAAGCACAATGAAGGACAGCAGTGTCTGGATAACTTGTGGTATCTGGCATTGCAGTCCTTCAGGTATCATATGATTCAACGTGCAGGGAAAGAACACCAAAATGCTGATTATTTTTCCCAGGAGGGGAGAATAATGGGAAAGGTAGATTCAGCCAAGTGTTCCTTTGGCTCCACTCTAAGTGGTGGGATATGTGACAGAGACGGAATGATTCTTGGTGATAAATCTCCCTCCCGACCAGTGAGGGCGCTGTGTAAATGGAACAGAGTGCCACGGACTGGATGGCCAGACAATTCATTCCCAGAGTTAGGTGGAAGTTGTCCATCTAGAAAGGGGGGGGGGGAGCTGTGGTACATTAAGTCATCGCCCCAGAGGGAAAGCGATGTAGCAACTGCAGATTGGAGGAGAAATGGTTGAAATCGCTAACCAAGGGGGGTGTGACTGACGGTACATAAAGGGACGTAGCGAGGTGATCGGTTCTTTTGTATGGTTAAACGCTGAACTGGAAGGAGAAGGTATTGGTATAGTGAGTGTTTTGTTTGTTTTGTCTTGTCTAAAACCTACTTGTTTGCTGTTATTGGACGGCTAACACGATCTGGAGCTGTCACTACAAGCCATCACTAAACCCGGACAACACTGCACCTTGTTCACGATTAACTTCTATTTTCACAACAAGCACTACTGCACTCACTTTGTACTTGTGACCATGTTTGTGTTTATTGTGTGTGTGTTTAATACTGTGTTTATTGTTTTGGGACCGAACCCCATGGATTTAACTGAGCAATATACATCGTTGTGTATTGCCAGGTCTCATTATTATTTACTGTTGTCAAGTGATTTTGGATTACAAATAAAACCATCATTTCACCAGTAACTTTGTTGTTTGTAATTATTTTGAGCACTGCATCACCTCTACACCTGCACACTGCAAACCACTTTGCCACAAGCTGAAATAACCACCAAACACTGTTCTGTCTGATTCATTTTAATCTGTACTGGAGCTGAAATAACCACCAAACACTGTTCTGTCTGATTCATTTTAATCTGTACTGGAGCTGAAATAACCACAAAATGTTCTGTCTGATTCATTTTAATCTGTACTGGAGCTGAAATAACCACACACTGTTCTGTCTGATTCATTTCTTTTAGCTGCTCTGTATCTTTATCAGCACCTTCGTAAGGAACTTGGTAAGAACTGTTTTTTATTTTCAGAATTACCAGAAAGCTTTCTATCCTTCTATCTATGTGCCTGTGTTAGCTCTTGATCCTTCTAACTGTCTATGTGCCTGTGTTAGCTTTCTATCCTTCTATCTGTCTGTGTGTCTGTGTTAGCTTTCTATCCTTCTATCTGTCTGTGTGTCTGTGTTAGCTTTCTATCCTTCTATCTGTCTGTGTGTCTGTGTTAGCTTTCTATCCTTCTATCTGTCTGTGTGCTTGTGTTAGCTTTCTATCCTTCTATCTGTCTGTGTGCTTGTGTTAGCTTTCTATCCTTCTATCTGTCTGTGTGTCTGTGTTAGCTTTCTATCCTTCTATCTGTCTGTGTGTCTGTGTTAGCTTTCTATCCTTCTATCTGTCTGTGTGTCTGTGTTAGCTTTCTATCCTTCTATCTGTCTGTGTGCCTGTGTTAGCTTTCTATCCTTCTATCTGTCTATGTGCCTGTGTTAGCTTTCTATCCTTCTATCTGTCTGTGTGCCTGTGTTAGCTTTCTATCCTTCTATCTGTCTGTGTGCTTGTGTTAGCTTTCTATCCTTCTATCTGTCTGTGTGCTTGTGTTAGCTTTCTATCCTTCTATCTATGTGCCTGTGTTAGCTTTCTATCCTTCTATCTGTCTGTGTGTCTGTGTTAGCTTTCTATTCTTCTATCTGTCTGTGTTAGCTCTTGATCCTTCTATCTGTCTGTGTGCCTGTGTTAGCTTTCTATCCTTCTATCTGTCTGTGTGTCTGTGTTAGCTTTCTATCCTTCTATCTGTCTATGTGCCTGTGTTAGCTTTCTATCCTTCTATCTGTCTGTGTGTCTGTGTTAGCTTTCTATCCTTCTATCTGTCTGTGTGCCTGTGTTAGCTTTCTATCCTTCTATCTATCTGTGTGCTTGTCTTAGCTTTCTATCCTTCTATCTATCTGTGTGCTTGTCTTAGCTTTCTATCCTTCTATCTGTCTGTGTGCCTGTGTTAGCTTTCTATCCTTCTATCTGTCTGTGTGCCTGTGTTAGCTTTCTATCCTTCTATCTGTCTGTGTGTCTGTGTTAGCTTTCTATCCTTCTATCTGTCAGTGTGTCTGTGTTAGCTTTCTATCCTTCTATCTGTCAGTGTGTCTGTGTTAGCTTTCTATCCTTCTATCTGTCAGTGTGTCTGTGTTAGCTTTCTATCCTTCTATCTGTCTGTGTGCCTGTGTTAGCTTTCTATCCTTCTATCTGTCAGTGTGCCTGGGTTAGCTTTCTATCCTTCTATCTGTCAGTGTGCCTGTGTTAGCTTTCTATCCTTCTATCTGTCTGTGTGTCTGTGTTAGCTTTCTATCCTTCTATCTGTCAGTGTGCCTGTGTTAGCTTTCTATCCTTCTATCTGTCTGTGTGCCTGGGTTAGCTTTCTATCCTTCTATCTGTCTGTGTGTCTGTGTTAGCTTTCTATCCTTCTATCTGTCTGTGTGTCTGTGTTAGCTTTCTATCCTTCTATCTGTCTGTGTGTCTGTGTTAGCTTTCTATCCTTCTATCTGTCTGTGTGCCTGGGTTAGCTTTCTATCCTTCTATCTGTCTGTGTGTCTGTGTTAGCTTTCTATCCTTCTATCTGTCTGTGTGTCTGTGTTAGCTTTCTATCCTTCTATCTGTCTGTGTGCCTGGGTTAGCTTTCTATCCTTCTATCTGTCTGTGTGCCTGGGTTAGCTTTCTATCCTTCTATCTGTCTGTGTGCCTGGGTTAGCTTTCTATCCTTCTATCTGTCTGTGTGCCTGGGTTAGCTTTCTATCCTTCTATCTGTCTGTGTGCCTGGGTTAGCTTTCTATCCTTCTATCTGTCTGTGTGCCTGGGTTAGCTTTCTATCCTTCTATCTGTCTGTGTGCCTGTGTTAGCTTTCTATCCTTCTATCTGTCTGTGTGTCTGTGTTAGCTTTCTATCCTTCTATCTGTCTGTGTGTCTGTGTTAGCTTTCTATCCTTCTATCTGTCTGTGTGCCTGTGTTCGCTCTTGTCAGCATGATGAAGCTGGGAAGGAGGGGGGTATGTTATTGTGATTTGTTTATTGACAGTTTATTTGTACATCTGTTATGTAACAAGGCTTTGAATTCCTGTAGTTTATACAGATATTACTTCAGTACTACTAATGTCACTGCTATTGCTACTATCACTGTAATGATTACACGCATACCCTGTGCTTATCACAGTACAATAAATGTGACGACTGCATTCTGTTCCATTAGCCAAGGTGAGTCTGTTCAGGTAAACATCATTCTGTTTGTTCAATTGTTTTAGTCTCGCCACAGATCCTCATGGGTCTCCTGTATGTTTATTGTGCTGTATTGTTTTCCTAATCAAGCATCAGATGGGTAGTTAAGTGATAACTGTGGGTCTGACGAGAGTACGAAGCAATAACATGACTCCTGAAGCTTGCCCTGAACACTGAGATTAGTCAAGCAGTCTGTGAGGTGTGTGAGTATTAATAGAATGCCCAGACAGAAATTTACGTGCAACCAAATATGTTTATTATTTTTGTTACACGATATAAATTTTAAAAAAAAAGGCGTGAGGGGGGAGGTGCTGGAACAAATAACAAAAAGTGTGGCGTTCACTGCTTGTCCTGAACACTGAGATTAGTCAAGCAGTCCCTTCAGTGTGGAGTTCACTACCTGTCCTAAACACTGAAATTAGTCAAGCAGTCCCTTCAGTGTGGAGTTCACTGCCTGTCCTGAACACTGAGGAGATTAGTCAAGCAGTCCCTTCAGTGTGGAGTTCACTGCCTGTCCTGAACACTGAGGAGATTAGTCAAGCAGTCCCTTCAGTGTGGAGTTCGCTTGCCCGTGTGTTTATGCTACACATGATAACATTGTATCCAGCACCTCAGTGGTTATGAGCAGAGCAGAGCAGTGTGTTCATAGCCAGGTAACCCCACTGCAGGGACCTAATCCTGAAGCAATGTGCAAACTGGAGAGCGTCCGCGCTGCATCCTGCCATGTCCCCCATGCTGTGATTCAGAACAGAGTGCAGGCTGGACCTTGATCTGGTTACCACTGGTCAGTCCATGGACAGGGTTAGCAAATCAAGAGAGACTGACCCCCCCTTTAAATCAAGAGAAACTGACCACCCCTGTGATGTGGAAAACAAGTGTTTCCTGGGATTGTCAATCATATTATAATAAGCTTTCCTTATTTCCATTATAGTAAGTATCCCCATAGCTGTACAATATGCAACATAATGAATGTTACTGCTGTGCTTGTAAATGTTTTAAATGTTTTAAAAATAAACACACTTTAGTAGAAGTCATCTTTTGGCCGACCCCTGGTGGCAGCACAGACGTGAAAGCAAGGCATCAGAATCACTTCAGAACTGGGCCCACGGGGCGAGTCCAGTGCACTGTTCCATGTGTGCATGCAGACCATTACTCCACTGGACCTGCACAAGGATATCTCATGTCAGTCACAGTTAGACTAGCTGCTTAATACACAGTGTGATCTATTATTCAGTGTTATTGAATAGATCATTTTACACCTCATTGTGCAGAATGTAACCCAGCTCTCTTCTTTCGCAGAGTCTGTGAAGCGAGAGGTCCTTAAATCAGGTATGTAGAGTGTGTGTAAATCCACAGCCTGACTCACCCCAGCACAGCCCTGCGTTAGTGTGTGCTACACATCTTCTGAACTGTAGAAAGTACAGGAGGAGTGATTGTAAAATAATGCTCTCTTTATTTCTGTGTTCTAGAATGGAAGTGGATCCTCAGCTCAGCAGGTATGTGTCTCTTCAATGGATTCCTTTCACAGTGGAGGGTAAAAGAACAGCAGTGTGGAGTAGTGGTTAGGGCTCTGGAGGGTTGTGGGTTCAATCCCCAGTGGGGACACTGCTGCTGTACCCTTGAGCAAGGTACTTTACCTAGATTGCTCCAGTAAAAACCCAACTGTATAAATGGGTAATTGTATGTAAAAATAACGTGATATCTTGTAACAATTGTAAGTCGCCCTGGATAAGGGCGTCAGCTAAGAAATAAATAATAATAATAATAATAATAATAATAACAGCGAGGAGCCCCGTCTCACTCACTGTGTTTACATCTATATATACAACAGTTCTGCTCACCTCACTACAAAAAGGAGATTGCTGCTCTAGAAAGAGTGCAAAGAAGAGTGACCAGAATTATTCCAGGTTTAAAAGGTGTTGCATTTTAAGGCGAAAAATTTAAATCCAAAATGCCGGCTACTCGTCATGTGCGGTCACCCCCACCCCAAAGTGACATGTGTAATTGCATACCGTCATCACCATATGTGTGAAGTTTGAGGGCAATAGCTACAATGGTTCTCATAGTTTTAGTGGCTTCAAAATGAGATGTGATTTTAGTCCATTTTGGTGGCGTAAGAAAATAAAATAATAATAACAAGAATGGAAGTTTCTGGAGAAACTTCGTCTGCACTGTAAAATGCAAGAGGTCAAAAGTCAAGGTCATATCTGGATAGGGCATACTTAGTTTCTATTGTAAACATAAAGATTCTATTGTAAACATGACTATATACAGTCCGTAGGGAGATATAAGCTGTCAAAACAATCAATTTGTCAGTTGACTGGCGGTCACAGCCGGAGGTCAAAGTTCAAAATAAAGGTTTTACATCAAGTATACACAATATTTCATGTATTCATTATATAGAGTCAGTTGACAGCTACCAGCATGCACAAACAGAACAGTGCTATGTGACATGGTTCCCAAGTTATAGCCATTACAGGTTTTTAGGGTCACAGCCTGTGATCCCCAAATCCATAAGTCTGATTAGCACCAAAAGCAATAGCAACTAACTTTGATATAGGATTACCATTACATGATAGTAGATGTTAAAACTTCATGCTGATTTGAACTCAGCTCTCGCCAAGCTAAGCGCCAACTAAGATGTAGCTTAACAGTAAACTAATGAGATACATCTGCACCTCCATCCATTTGTGCTTCTTTCCATCTGATGATGTAGATATCCTTCTGCCTGGTGTTGATAGCTGAAGTGTAATGCTGGCTCCAGGGGTCAGCTTATTTTGCCTCGCCAGCGCATAAGCACACACAATGGCTGCGATGCTGGCGCCGGGGATCAACCGCAGTGCGGTCTCCCCAGCGCATCATCATGACAACCGTCTGGATTGAGCTAAGTAGGGTACATCTCTGGGGTCTTCAAGTGAGCACATTCCGTCCTCAGTGTTTCATCGACTAGACCACAACACCTCAAGAGGGTTCGACAGTGATTCTGGCGTCCCAGCATCACCCCCCTCCGTCCCCCACTCAACTCAGCCCAGCTTACTTACCCGTACATCAGCATTGCTTTCTTTCTATTGTGCTTGAGATCCCCAGCCCGAATCTTAACCACAGCCAGTCTTAACCACAGCCAGTTGCTGCTCATTTCTGCTGCTTCAGATAAATTCTTCACTGTGCGACACATCTCTTGACCACTGAACCCGACATCTCTGAGAAACGGGTTGTAGAGTGTGCCACAAATCCTCGACAACCCACCTCCACTGGGAAAACCAGGATTCTCCATCCTCGCTGTTCCGCTTCAGCAGCTAGTTGAGCATACCGAAGTTTCTTCCTCTCATATGCCTCATCCACAGCATCCTCCCATGGCACTGTTAACTCTACCAGAAGAACAAGGTGTGCTTATCCAGACCACAAGACAATGTCTGCTCGAGGGTTAGTGGTGGCAATCTCAGGTGGAAAAATAAGCCGTTGACCAACATCTTCCAGCATTTTCCAGTCTCTAGCAGCTTCCAGTTGTCCTGGTCGAGGCTTGGTTTTAACACCTTTTCTTGGTGGTTGCTCTCCTGAATGGAGGAGTGCTGTCTTTTGTGTGTAAAGGCAAAGTGGCTGCTGACTATGAACAGGTGCAGATGTGATTCAGTGCAGAAATAAGTGAAAACTGTAATCCAATGTAGAAATGTTATTTTTATTGTCAACACAAATCCTGGTCTGGCGACCAAACAATAATCCTCCGGCAATACACCCTGGTGTAAAGCTCGGCAGGAAAATAATAATAATGATTTGTAAACAAAACAAATAATAACACGTTATCCGCGCCCACAATACTATTAACACAAATGACCAGTTGGGTTGCGTGCAGTAGTGCTCAAGGTGGGTGATAACAAATAACAGTGACTGTGGTGTTGTTGTTCCGGGTAGTGCTGGCCCAAGGCGACAGCTCCGGAGATGTGTTAGCCGTCTAGTGAATTTACAAACAAAAGAAAATTACTAACAGTGCTACAAACAAACAAACAAACAAAACACTCATGAATACTTTTGTATTTCTTTTTGGGAACTCTCCCGGTCCTTCCAGTCCGTTCTTCTCTGACCCAAGCAAAGGAAAAGATTTACGATTCTCTGGCTTCTTTATGCTATCATGCATGGCCCCTTGGTAAACGATTACAACTGACTCTATTGCCTGCAGCTGCTACCTCGTTTACCTTCCGGGTCAATACGTTCCTGTAATGGAGTCTCGCCTTCTTCCAGGCTGACCGATTTCCCGAGCCAGGAAATGAACAGTCAGGCCAACCCGTCCAAAGCCTTTCCCTTTCACTACTTAGAGCCCTCACAGGTCGGGAGGGAGATTTACAACCAGAACTCATTATATTTCTGTCACATGCTTTGTTGGAACTGGTGGCAACTTATTGGTCACGTTACAGCCTGTCAAAATGTGACTTAATGTTGCAGATGATGAACACAAAAGGAAATGAGGGATCCTCACCCACCCAGAGGTTTAGGTTCTGTGGTGATGGGAGAACATCATATGTTGATCTGATGAGGAAATATATCCTGCTCTGTTCCATTGTCCATAGGTCATGCCAGCCGATCTTGCATGTTCCACACTCTCCCATCTCATCCATTCTCCTTGCTTGGCCTGGGAAACGGCCTTTATATACCTCATCCGCTCCTCCTGCTTTTGCACCACTTTGACTACCAGCTTCCTCCGTTGAGCTGGGGCTGCCTTGTTCCATGTAGGAGGAGGTGAACTGAGACCAAGACCCCCTCTTCAATGCTGAACTTGCCCCATGATATCACCAATTCGAAGGGCAGACTTTGTATTTTCCACGGCTTTCTTTGCCGCCCACTTTCCTCCAGTTTTCAACACAGATGACTCTACTAATGTCTTTTCCAGTTGGACCATGGTGCTCTTAAACTCCTTGGTTAGAGCAGAGACTGGTAGCTGCAGTATTCCTTTACCATAAAGTCCCACTCTGCTGAGGCAGTGTGGAACTCCCAACCATTCCCTGACGTATGAACTGATTAACCCTTTGCGGTCCATTGTCGGACCTGGTCTGAAATTGCAATTATTCCAATCTGGTCCAATGTTAGACCCTGTCCAACATCATCAAAAATTGCAAAAAACTGGTTTCTAGTCATTTTTTCTCCAGAAAAAGCCGAGAAAACCATTCAATGGCCGAGTCGGAGCGACAGGAGCCGAGACAAGCCGAAAAAAAAGGGCGTATCTCATGAATAGTCATACTTGCCCCTGGCATCAGATAGGGATGGCCATAAGTAAACAAGCTGGCTGATACTGCATCAGCGCTCAGAGAATATCACAGACATTTGCAGAGCTTTTTTCAGTTGTTATAGTAATAAAATAATGACTTGGATCGCATTATTGAGGCGTTTGGTGATAAAACGAGTGATCAGAAGATGATTGATCTGTATGTACGACTATTATTATTATTATTATTATTATTATTATTATTATTTATTATTATTATTATAATTATTATTATTATTATTGTTTATTTATTAGCATAGGTGAAAGCTATAGCAAACGAAAGGGTGGGGCGGGGCTGGAGATGCCTAGTGAGTGCTTTGTTGATATGCAGGGCCTTTTAAACCCGTTTGACTGTGGGGAAAAAAAATACTTTTAAACAGCGCGTCTAAAATTAACTGCGTGGTGAAAATAAATTGGATCTGACGTGCCTGACACGCACTTAATAAATGGACTGCAAAGGGTTAAAGCTTCCAGCTGTTGTCAAAGAAACCTCATACACATGGGTTGTACCATCAGACTGGAAAATAGCAAACGTAATACCGATCCACAAAAAGGAAGACAAAACCGAACCAGGTGACTACAGACCAATAAGCCTGACTTCTATTACTTATGGAAACTATAATAAGATCTCAAATGCAAAATTACCTATATGGTAACAATACCCTGCGAGACAGTCAGCATGGTTTTAGGAAAGGGAGATCGTGTCTAACTAACCTGCTTGACTTTTTTGAAGATGCATGTGACGGATGCGAGTGGTGTATTGAATAAATAAACAGTCCCGAAACAGTATTTCTCCCAAAATGACTGTGTTTATTAAAATAAACCTCCCCTTTACCAGCGATGGTATTTGGGAGGGACACAGCTGGCTGACACACAAAACAAAAATACAAAACCCAAACAGAAAGTGTCCACAATGAAATCCAGAGTGTCCTGTGCATGAGAGTGCTCTGTAATCCACACAGGGTGTGCTGATGTTGAAGGGAAGGTAGTGCTCTGTGCTCTTACTCTGCCTCTGAAAAACACAACAAACAACACGTAATCCGAACACAGAGCTCCAGCTGGTGGCTCAGCTTCTCAGCGCAAGAGGAGGCACTGACGTAGCTGCTTCCCCTTTGTACCCAGCAAACTCCTCCCTGCAGTCAACGCGTCGCCATGGTTTCTGAAATAGAGGGCTGCCCTGCAGCTGACTGCAATGGAATTGTCTTGAGTACTTGCAGCTACGCGCCCCTCCTAATATGGTCACCTTCCGGTTTCCACCTACCACCGAGGTGGCGGACCTAGGAGGCAGCTTACCTTCCCCCTTGCACAGCGCCCTTTCTAATCAGGAGGGAGATTTACAACATCGATCCTTTCTCTCTCTATCACAATGCAACATCGACAATGGATAATTGCAAAGCATACGACATGGTTTATTTAGATTTCCAGAAAGCTTTTGACAAAGTCCCGCATAAAAGATTAATTCTCAAACTGAACACAGTAGGGATTCAAGGAAATGCATGCACATGGATTAGGGAGTGGTTAACATGCAGAAAACAGAAAGTACTGATTAGAGGAGAAACCTCAAAATGGAGCAAGGTAACCAGTGGTGTACCACAGGGATCAGTATTGGGTCCTCTGCTATTCATAATCTACATTAATGATTTAGATTCTGGTATAGTAAGCAAACTTGTTAAATTTGCAGACGACACAAAAATAGGAGGAGTGGCAAACACTTTTGAAGCAGCAAAGGTCATTCATTATAAATGTGCATTATAAATATCATATGGGAGATAGTGAAATTGAAGTAGGGAACTATGAAAAAGACCTAGGAGTTTATGTTGACTCAGAAATGTCTCCATCTAGACAATGTGGGGAGCTATAAAAAAGGCCAACAAGATGCTTGGATATATTGTGAGAAGTGTTGAATTTAAATCAAGGGAAGTAATGTTAAAACTCTACAACGCATTAGTAAGACCTCACCTAGAATATTGTGTTCAGTTCTGGTCACCTCGTCACAAAAAGGATATTGCTGCTCTAGAAAGAGTGCAAAGAAGAGCAACCAGAATTATCCCGGGTTTAAAAGGCATGTCGTATGCAGACAGGCTGAAAGAATTGAATCTATTCAGTCTTGAATAGATTCAATTCAATTCTTCAATTCAGTCGGTGATCTGATTCAAACATTCAAAATCCTAAAAGGTATAGACAATATCAACCCAGGGAACTTCTTTGACCTGAAAAAAGAAACAAGGACCAGGGGTCACAAATGGAGATTAGATAAAGGGGCATTCAGAACAGAAAATAGGAGGCACTTTTTTACACAGAGAATTGTGAGGGTCTGGAACCAACTCCCCAGTAATGTTGTTGAAGCTTACACCCTGGGATCCTTCAAGAAGCTGCTTGATGAGATTCTGGGATCAATAAGCTACTAACAACCAAACAAGCAAGATGGGCTGAATGGCCTCCTCTCATTTGTAAACTTTCTTATGTTCTTATGTTCTAAGCACTCTCCTCCCACTACCCATTTTGATGCCCTAACGATTTCTTCCATTGCCATGGCAAAAGCCAGTGGAGAAATAGTGCATCCAGCCATTATTCCAACTTCTAGGCATTGCCATGTAGTGCTGAATACTGAAGTTGAAAAATTAAATTGCAAATCTCCAAAGTAGGCTTTCACTAAATTTGTTATTGTCATCGGTACACTGAAAAAATCAAATGCTGCCCAAAATAGTTCATGTGGCACTGAACCATATGCATTAGCCAAATCCAGGAATGTCACATGGAGCTCCTTCCTCTCCTTTTTAGCTGATTGAATTTGTTGCCAGATCACATTGAAGTGTTCTAAGCGTCCTAGGAAACCTGGAATGTCCGCTTTTTGTACTGAAATGTCAATGAAGCAGTTCTTTAAGAAAATCTTGCCTTCTACGTTTAATAGGGAATATAGGGCAAAACTGACTAATGCTTGTAGAATCTTAATGTTTTGTTATAAAGACTCAACGCCTTGCTCTTGTTACAACTTGTCTTTCCCATGCCACTTGCATCAATTTCCACAGGATTCGTAGAACTCCTGAAGCACTCTTGTACAGTCTGCATGAATCTCCATTAGGCCCTGGAGATGATGAAGCCCTTGCTTTTTTCACAGCTTGCTCTACTTGTTTCCACTTAGGTGCACAGTCCTCCATTTGTATTCTGGTGGACTGATAGGTGGGATGTCTGAAGGAATTGACATAGGCTCCTGCCTTTTTGAATCTGTATGTGTTTCCTCCAAATATTTCTCCAGCTCAAACTTAGATGATTTTAGTGTGCCATTTCTCATTGGTGAATAACTTCTTTACAAATTTGAGTGGATCTTTATAAAAGTTAGTTCTTGCTCACTCCTTTTTGTAGTGTTTCCGTAGGCGCTCAGCTCTGCGCAATGTTGAGTCCCTCCTTTTGACTTTGTTCTGCTCTTCTCCATTGCTTCCTCAGCTGCCTCCTTTCTCTAACTAAGCGTACAATCTCCTGCTGCCGTCTAGACAGAGATCCATGTTTACTGTGTCCCACAGAGATTTCTCAGAAGTGCTTTGCCATTTAACTCCAGGCTTGTGCCAGTTGAGGTTCTTTTCTCTCTTATGCTGGTTTGTCTGACCGGGTTCACAAGAATCATTAGGTTCATCACTAGCTGTGTCCATGCAAGTCCTCCTCACGTCTGTGACAGGGGTGCTGATGTCCTGCAAACTGTGGTTTGCTTCGACTGACTTCGTAAGAAGTACTGATAAAACGCTACAGGTCAAAAGTAAAGGTCATTTTTGGATATGGTTTCCTATACAGATTCTATAGTTAACATCACTATCTGCAGTGTGTAAGGAGCTGTGAATCGTCCAGTTTGACCATGAACAACAGGTTATAGGCATTACAGTTTTTGTACTGACAAATTATAATTGTGAAATGTAAAGCTGGCATCTAGAGATTGAATTGCCTTTCTTAGTCACAGTATATCCCAACATAATGAAATATATTAACCTTATAAAACCCCAGCCCCCCACAGGCAATTTCCGCCTGGTGGGCTGTGACTTTAAATAAATCACATTATCTTCCAAAGTATAAACAGCACAGGCATGGTTCAGTACCACACTGGAGGGAGCTATCCAGAATAAATACATAAAAAACAACAAACACTATTCATTTGTTTATATTCTATAGTAATTATTTCAACTTGTAGCACGTGAAAAGAGCCAGTTTTTTTCCAACATGTGTACCACACTGGGTAAAATTTGAAACTAGAGTTGCTAGCAACTATAAAGGCTTCCAAGCAGTTATCGTGAAATTTAAGCACATTGGTTAGTATATATGAATCGTTATCATCATAACTGTGCTAACTGTGTCAATTTTGGCACAAATATGAGAAGGCTTTTGAAAATTGCATGAAATTTTCATTAAATCTAAGATGGCTGCCACACCATGTGACCAAAGGCCGCCATATTGACCACGGCACAACATCCCATAGCCTTCTACATCCGTGTCAAATTTTGTGCGTTTTGGTGTAGCCGATAAGAAGTTATAGGCAGTTTTATAGCCAGTTGCGTATGTTGATGATGTCATGCATCATGTTTGACCTTTAAGAGAGGTCAGAGGTAACGGGAGATTACATTTTTTCATAGACTGCATATGACTTCCTATATGTCTTCAATAATAACTATGGCCCTGTCGGCATGCCCTCACTTCTAAATCTTTTGTAGTCATTTTTGTATTACTTTAGTATAAATACATGTTAATTTGGATTCATATGTTGTTTTTTCCTGACTTCATGTGAACGAAGACACAAATTCGCCCGTTTTCTCATTGGAAATAGGTAAATTTCAAAATATCACTGTCCTGGTCACAAAAGCAAAGTTTGTGGGGAATAATAGCCATTTTCTATACTTTTGAGGCATAAGCAATTAGGAAATATCACTTACTACCCAGGAACAAAAATTGTGTTACATAGTGTTATTTTATGTGTCGTCACATCCACAAGTTATATTATGGCACTCAATAGTTAACCATCTGGCCCAACAAACATTATATCAGTGTGGAGTAGTGGTTAGGGCTCCAGACTCTGGACCGGAGGGTTGTGGGTTCAATCCCAAGTGGGGACACAGCTGTGTACCCTTGAGCAAGGTACTTTACCTAGATTGCTCCAGTAAAAACCCAACTGCATAAATGGGTAATTGTATGTGAAAATAATGTGTAAAAAATAATGTAATTGTATGTAAAAATAATGTGATATCTTGTAACAATTGTAAGTTGCCCTGGGTAAGGGTGTCTGCTAAGAAATTAATAATAATAATAATAATAATAATAAAAATAAAAATATCGTATTGCACACTTGATAAACCCATTATAGTTTACACATAAATAGTAATTACTGCACATCAATAGTAGCCCAGTTATATTGCACACCTTAATCATGTTGTAACAGGGCGAGGTGCCCTGTACATTGATTTGTTTATTTATTTTTAGAACGGGGTCCCCCTCCGCCCTTGTATTATTTTGTATTTGTTTTGTATTATTATTATTATTATTATTATTATTATTATTATTATTATTATTATGGTTTATTTATTATATTTATGATGGCAAGGCGCCGTGTGATGTGTTGTGTATTATGATTTATTCATTGTAAATTTGACGGCGAAATGCAGTGCGGCTTTGTTTATTTTTAAAACGTGTTCTGGCAGAGGCGAAATTGGTGCTCCTCCTCTGCCAGGAATAATTAATAAACTCGTGCAGAAGGTGGCCATCTCACGAATTAATTAAATTATGAATTTTGTTGCTAATCGGGAGATGGTCACCTGAATATAAAAGCCTGCAGCTCTCGGCACTCATGGTGAGAGAGAGAGAGAGAGAGAGAGAGAGAGAGAGAGAGAGAGAGAGAGAGAGAGAGAGAGAGAGAGAGAGAGAGAGAGAGAGAGAGAGAGAGAGAGAGAGAGAGAGAGAGAGAGAGAGAGAGAGAGAGAGAGAGAGAGAGAGAGAGAGAGAGAGAGAGAGCTCCTAAATGAGCTCTCTCAAAATATACAAAATATTTATTGTCTTAGAATGAAATAAACACTGGAGAAATGTTATTTTTATTTCAGTAAAACAAATAGTACAATTAGAGACTATTTTCAAACAAAAAATATATATTTCAAAACATTAAAAAATAAATAAAGTAAAACTATAAAGACAAAAACAGGACCAGAAGAGATGAACTAACAGCAGAGAGAAGTGAGAGAAGGAAAGAAAGAAAAAAGAAAGAAAAGAAAGACAGAAAGAAAGGAAAGAAGAAAAAAAGAAAGAAAGAAAGAAAAAGAAAGAAAAAGGACAGAGTATACAATCAAAGAAAGAACAGAAAAACTGCTAGGAAAACAGCAAATTATCTGGACTTTGATTTATAAAAGGTAAGCCTCTCACCTTATTTTAAATTAAATTAAATCCATTTTCAAGTTAGCCTGCGTGAGAAGTGGCAGTTGGTGTGTGAGGTTGACGGTTGGAAATGGATACATTGAGCAGTGCAGTAATGCAGCCCCGAGCCCTGCGTTCCAATTCCCTGGGGAGGTGAAGAGCGCTCAGGCCAGGAAACAACACAAGCACAGAGTACTGAGAGAGAGCCCAGAGACTCTCATTGCTGACTGCTTCCAGGCTGGAGAAAACACTGTCACCACTAACCTGCTCCTCTTCACTGAGCACACAGACGCCTGGCACACAGCCATATGTAAAATGTATGTACATGTAAAAAAGGGAGGCATCTGCCAGGGGAGACAGTTGAAAAAAGGGAAGACGCAGACTCACCCCACACAGTGTTCACAGTAAATCTGTATCAGAACGGCACTATCATGATACAGGGCAGTGAGGCCAGCCTGGTGTCTTTTGAGGAGAATTTCCTGGCCTTAAAAATGCTGGCTGAGTCTGCAAAACCAAAGAGCCAAAACACAGGGACACCTACAGCAGCAAGCCCTGTCCCTGACAGCACACAGCCTGCCCGCAGCACTGACAGCACAGCCCCAGTCCCCACTGTCCCAGCAGAGGAGAGCACAGTCCCTGGAGATAGCCAGCCCCTCCTCACCCAGCCCCCGGAGCTCCACAGCACAGTGGCAATCATGAAGGCAAGCCTCTCCCTGCTAGAGGTGGAGCTGACAGAGCTCAGGGAGCTAGTCCGGGCCAGGCTCACAGAGAGCGACATCACACAGCAGTTGAAAGACCAGACCATACAGATCAAGAACGAATATAAAGCCTCATTCAGGGAACTGAAGGCAGAGGTGAAGGAGCTGCAGCAGGACAGGGAAACCCTGAGAAGAGAACTGACCGGACTGAGAGAGGAGCTGCAGCACAGAGACAAAACAGTACAGAGCCTGAGGGAGCAACTGCACACACTCACAGTCCCCCACAGCCCTGCAGGAGGCACAGCAACCCAGACAGCACAGTGCCCCCCAGCCCCAGCCTGCAAGGACACACTGACACACACACACACAGCACACTGACACACACACACAGCACACCAGCCAAACACACTGACACACCGACACACACACACACACACACAGACAACACCGACAACCCCCAGGCCAGACACACTGGCAATCACACAAAGCCTGACACACACACCACACACACGAACAGCACACAGAACACTCCCAACACACACGCTGACCCAGGTACAGCCCCGACCCCCTCGGGCAGACCGGCTGCAAAGCACCGCAACACCGAGATCGCCCTGCTGATGGACTCCAACGGGAAATACATCGATGAGAAGTGGCTCTTCCCAAAACACACAGTGTCCAAGATCTGGTGTCCGACCACAGAGAAGGCCCTGGAGGCTCTGTGTGAGTCCACCCTCGGCTCCCCCGGACACATAATCATTCACACAGGCACCAATGATCTGAGGGCCCAGCAGGAGAACGTGGCCAAGTCCATCAGGAGAGTGGCGGAGAGAGCCACCCAGGAATTTCCGCATTCAAAAATCATCATCTCCACCCTGCTGCCCAGAAAGGATTTCCACCAACACACCATCCAGAAGATCAACGTGGAAGTCTCCCGAGGGTGCGCTCTACTACCCAACGTGCACCTGGCACACCACCCCACCCTCGGGCTACAACACCTGTACGACCACGTGCACCTGCACCAGCGGTGAGTCAGCATCTTTGTAAAGACCCTGAAAGACGTCACCCTGGGCCGAGACCCAGCCAGCCCCCAACACGGCAACAGGAGAGGCCTCAACGTCCACAGACCACAGCACAGCCCACAGACAGCCAGGTGGGCCCCCAGGAGCCTCCGTCCACAGCCTGGACAACACAACCGACACCTGCTTAGCCCAGCCCAGCCCAGAAAGCCCAGGCCCGGCCCATCCCAGCCCAGCGGACCCAGGTCCGGTCCTGCCAGCCCATACCAGCACCCAGCCCAGCCATCCCAGCAGCAGGCTCACAGCTACGCTGTGGCCCTCAGCAAACCAGCAGGGACTGGGAGCACAGAGCTGGAAGAGATTCACCACCTCCTGAACCTCATCTGCACAAGACTTATGAGCTAAGTCACTACTATTTAAAAAAAAAAAAATTAAATATTGTAAAAAAAAAAAAAAGAGAGAAAAGGGGAGAAAGGAAAAGAGAAAGGGGGAAAAGTATATATCTATTGTACGTAGAGATTTCAGCAGCAAAACGTAAATATAATTAATATTTAGTGAATTATTACAAAACAAATATGTATATATATTTTTTTCTTCTTCAAAATGTTTTGTTTAATTCTAAGACAAAAAATAGAAAAATAATTGCAAATATAAATATGATTAAATCTTTGTCCATCACAATGTGGAATATCCAGGGCCTGAGCTCCTCAGTGTTTGGGCTGAAGAGCACAGCCCCAGAGTTTATAGAGAGAGTGAAAGGCCTGGATATCATCATCCTGCAGGAAACATGGTGCAGGGCAGACGTGCCCACTCACTGTCCCTCAGGCTACAGGGAGATCATAGTGCCCTCGCTGAAAAAGACCACAGTCAGACGAGGCAGAGACTCTGGGGGAATAATTATTTGGTACAAAGCAGAGCTCACCAACTCAATAGAGCCAATTAAACGAGGAGAGTCACATTTGTGGCTTAAAATCAGCAGAAATATTGTCTCTGCACAAAATGAAATCTTCCTGTGTGCAATATATATCCCTCCCTCAGAATCCCCATACTATAGTGAGGAAACCTTTACCAGTCTCCACACAGAGATCTGCCACTTCCAGGCCCAGGGAAATGTTCTGATCTGTGGAGATTTGAACGCCAGGACAGGCAAGCAGCCTGACTTCACCAGCACACAGGGAGACCAACATATATTCAGGCAAAAACCCCTATATTCCAGCCCTATTGTCTCCCAGAGAAACAGCTATGATAGAGAAATAAATCAAAGTGGGAGACAATTACTGCAACTCTGTCAAGGCCTGGGCCTGTACATTATTAATGGTAGGATCCGAGGGGACTCTTTAGGAAGACACACCTACAGCTCAGCTCTTGGCAACAGTATAGTAGATTACACCATTACTGACCTCGACCCTTCCTCTATTAGTGCATTCACTGTCAGGCCAATATCTCCTCTGTCAGACCACAGTCAAATCACTGTGTTCCTTAAAAGAACAGAGCAGACCAGCAACACACAGACACAGCCCTGCAAGCTGTATAACCTCCATCATTCCTACAGATGGGCTCCAAACAGTGCAGAAGAATACCAGAAAGCAATCAGCCATCCAAAAATCCAATCACTATTAAACACCTTTCTGGTTACACCACATACTCACAGTAAACTGGGAGTAAATCTAGCTGTAGAAAACCTGAATGAAATATTTAGACAGGCATCTTTAAAATCCAAACTAAAAATAATTCGGAACACTCAAAAGAAAAAACTGAAAGAAGAAAATTGGTTTGATGAAGATTGTAAAAATATAAGGAAAAGACTTAGGCAATTATCAAATCAAAAACATAGACAACCAGACAACCAAGATTTACGCCTCAGCTACTGTGAAACTCTAAATTACTATAAACGAACACTAAAACAGAAAATAAATAACCACATCAACAAGCAACTGACAGAAATCGAGGAGTCCATTAACTCAAACTGATTCTGGGAACATTGGAAAAAACTAAATAAATCAAAACCAGAAGAATTGGCCATACAAAATGGAAATATATGGAAAAACCATTTTGAAAAACTCTATCAAAACATAACACACAATGAACAACCATTAGATCAAAACAATATTTATGAAAAACTGAAAAAACTAGAATTGTCAATTAAAGACAACCAGAATCCACTGGACTCTCCAATCACTGCGCAGGAACTTAAAGAGAAACTGCAGACCCTCCAGAATAGGAAAGCCAGCGGGGTAGACAGCGTCTCCAATGAGATGCTGAAGCACAGCAGCCCTAAGCTGCAGGAGGCCCTGCGCAAACTGTTTAACCTGATACTAAGTGTGGGCTACTTCCCTGACATCTGGAACCAAGGGATTATATCCCCTGTCTTTAAGAGTGGAGACAAATTCGACCCCAATAACTATCGGGGCATCTGTGTGAGCAGTAATCTGGGGAAGGTATTCTGCAGTATCATTAACACTCGGATACTGGCCTTCCTTACCGAACACAGTGTCTTGAGTAAGAGTCAGATTGGCTTCCTTCCAAAACACCGCACTACTGATCATATTTACACCCTACACACCCTAATAGACAAACATGTAAACCAAAATAAAAATAAATTATTTGCTTGCTTTATAGATTTCAAAAAGGCTTTTGATTCAATCTGGCACGAAGGATTATTTTATAAACTCCTCCAAAGTGGTGTAGGAGGTAAAACCTATGACACAATTAAATCAATGTATACGGAAAATAAATGTGGTGTAAAGATTGGCAATAAAAGAACACAATTCTTCTCACAGGGGCGTGGAGTGAGACAGGGGTGCAGTTTGAGTCCAACACTGTTCAACATCTACATCAATGAATTGGCCACAGTGTTGGAGCAATCTGCAGCCCCTGGCCTCACTCTGCTTGATACTGAAACTAAATTCCTGCTCTACGCAGATGACCTGGTCCTGCTGTCGCCCACAGAGCAGGGGCTGCAGCAGAGCCTGTCAGTGCTGGAGCAGTACTGTCAGACCTGGGCCCTGGCAGTAAACATGAACAAAACTAAAATCATGATATTTCAGAAAAAAACCAGATATCAGGAAAGTAGATACATCTTCACACTACACAACACCACAATAGAACACTGCATGCACTACACCTACCTGGGCCTAAACATCAGCGCATCAGGTAGCTTTAACCCGGCAGTGAATGCACTGAGAGAGAAGGCCCGCAGGGCTTTCTATTCCATAAAGAAAAAGCTTTATATAAAACTCCCCATTAGAATTTGGCTCAAAATTTTTGAAAGTGTTATCAAACCCATTGCCCTCTATGGCAGTGAAGTGTGGGGTCCGCTCACAGAGCAGGATTACACTAAATGGGATAAACACCCAATAGAAGCCCTGCACACAGAGTTCTGCAAAAACATCCTGCAAATACAGAGAAAAACACCAAACAACGCGTGCAGGGCAGAACTAGGTCAATATCCATTATTGATCTCAATACAAAAAAGAGCAATTAAATTTTGGTTTCATCTAAAACAAAGCAACCCAAACTCCTACCACAGTAAAGCCCTGCAGTACCAAGAACTGAGCCAAAAGAAGAGTCCCCTCAGCCAGCTGGTCCTGAAGCTCACTGCACTAACACACACTAACACCAACCAGCCTCAGGACAGCACTGCTCCAACACAGACAATTCGAGTTAACCAAATTATAACACAACACAAACAAAACTACCTCACCTATTGGGACACACACACAAAAACACAAAGCAAATTAGAGTGCTATCGGGCCCTAAAAAGACACTACACCCTGGCTGAATACCTGAGCAGGGTGAAAGACAACAAGCAGAGGCAGATCCTAACCAAATACAGGCTCAGTGAGCACAGCCTGGCCATAGAAACAGGCCGACACAGGCAGGCCTGGCTGCCCAAAGAGGACCGGCTGTGTCATCACTGTCAACTCCAACAAGTAGAGAAAGAGATGCACTTTCTACTGCAGTGTACAAAATACACAGAAATAAGGGAAACTTTCTTCCCACAAATAAAAAATCTCTGCAAAACATTCCCAGACCTGCCAGACTCTCAAAAACTCCCAATCCTCCTCGGAGAGGAGTCCAGCTGTGTCCAACTGGCAGCCGCCTGTCACAGCCTGAGGGACAGACAGTGAGCACTCTACAGGAGTTCAAATCTTGTTATATTTCATTGTTGTTATTGTTAACTTATTAATAACGTGGTTATTATTTATATTTGTTTACCATTATTATTATCATTATTATTCTCATCAGTGTTATTGTCTATTTAATGTTCAGATGATGTACTGTGTGTACATTGCTTTGGCAATACTGTGAATAATGGTCATGCCAATAAAGCACCTTTGAATTTGAGAGAGAGAGAGAGAGAGAGAGAGAGAGAGAGAGAGAGAGAGAGAGAGAGAGAGAGAGAGAGAGAGAGAGAGAGAGAGAGAGAGAGAGAGAGAGAGAGAGCGAGAGAGCATTACATACATACATGAACAGTGAAGGCTATTGCCCAGCCTGACCTGTGTGGTTGTAGTGTTCGTGATTATTTTTGTTTACCTTTTTTATTTCGTACTGTGAGCACAGTCTTTTTGTTTAAACCTTTGATTTATTTTTGTTATTTGAAAATAAAACGGCGCGCCGCGTCATTTACTTTAAACTGCAGTGCCTGATGTCAGAGTTCTTCCTTCCTGCTTCTGCCGTGACGTCCTCCCAGCCGCCCTGCCACACATGTATATTACACATAAGCTAGCTATATTGCACACCTTGGTTAATGATTATATTGTGATCAGTGAAAAAAAAAACATCCATACGTCTTTCAAATAATGCACTGGGAGATTCGTTGCCATATATTCAGGATTGGTGATTGTCGTTTTGTTAGTTTAGTCTTAATTATAACTATCACTTGCTTTTGTAAATAGCTGCTACTCAAACAACAGTACGACAGAAAAACTGCTGATGCAGATCCATTTACTTAAATACTATAATACCCAACAATGATATACTTTTTATTATTAAAGCCAGCATAGTTATCTAAAGGGCTGTGTATAACTTTCTGTCCCTTTGCAGTTTCTGTATTAGTGTTCGTGTTATGAAACGCGCAAAATGTGGCAAACATCAACTTCTCATAGTCCTCTACTATTATACAAAGCTTCATAAGTCTACTGCATTGTAACTCTGACATATACTGCAATATAAAAGTAATATTACTAAACTGCTTTTATGTTTACCAGGGACAGTATATAATACCAAATTAGTCGTGGCTTTTAAGAAATTACTACAGTTAAATGCTTTAGCTAGAAAGTATTCACAAATCTGTCACCATGCATATAACTTTCTACATACACTGACAATTCGTGTATGTTGAGTTTTGAAAATGCACATTTTTCTAAAAAACTGTAAACATCATACAAAAGCGTGCAATTGAAAAAAGTCAAAATATTTAGTCGGGCTATAGCCCGACTTAGCCAATATGTTCCTACGCCTTTGGTAAAAATAATTATATGATGATTTTTAAGTAAGCTGTATTCGTGTGCCTTGTAAAGCTCGTGTATTAAACATGTAAGTGTTTCGATTGTGTTGTGGTTTTATGTGCAGTTGTTTTATTTTTTTATTTTATTTGGCTTCTGTTCACTTACAACAGCGTATAAAAAAAAATGATTACGTAACATCTATGTACAGCCCGAGATCACAGTATTTTTTTTTTAATACTTACATTGTGTACAGGTCTGCCTGCATGTCCACGAGTTTACTTTTAGTAAACAAACATTACAGCAGAGAATCTGGTCAGCTACAAATATACTAAAATGTCCGCTTTTTGGGGTGATTCTCCGTGAATAGCTATGCGATCTTCACAGTTATAATGGTATTTTATAGAGCAAGCGAATCTGAATAGTTCTGTCTGTACTATTCTTTATCAAAAATGAATAGTTAATGAAAGATATGCTTGCAAAGTCGCCCCCCCCCCCCCACGCGTGTTTTAAATGTTATGTGAGCGACGGTTGCAGGATTTGTGACTGTTTGACCACAGTTCAGTCGTATAAATAATTATATGAAGATTTTTAAGCAAACTGTATTCGTGTGACTTGTAAAGCTGATGTAGTAAACATGTAATTGTTTCGATTGTGTTCTGCTTTAAGATGGGGTTTTTTCGAGTACCTTCTGTGCAGTTGCGTTCTAAAGAAAAAAAATCGGTTAACAACACATTCTTGTACTACCCGAGCTCAGTCATTTTTTGTAATACTTGGTGTGTGTGTGTGTGAAAGAATGTGTACAGTTTTGTAATGCCAGCCTTTCCAGTGTAATTACTGTGTTTTAAGTTACATGAGTTAGTGAAACGGTTCTTGACAGACACCACCAAAAAAAATGGCTGCTTTTTGCTCAATTTCCATGGTAAACTGTCCCCAATGGTGGGAATGTGTCATTTCATGGTATAATTTGGCATGTCACCCATATTGATTGGCTCATGGCAGCCATGTTTGTTTATGTAGGAACTTTTCCTGACTAACTTTTTTAGAGGACAGTACAAAGATAACGTATACCCAAGATTCACGTCAATCAGCCAAAGGGCTCACGAGGAGTTGTTTAAGTGTATTATGCAAAATCCAACATAGCTGCCACACCATGTGACCGATCCATTTTTCCTTAAGTAGAATCAATCGTGGACATGAGCGCAATATGTACAAAGATTTATCGTTTGTGAGAACAAGACTTTTGAAAATTGCACAAAAAATTTCATTAAATCTAAGATGGCTGACACACCATGTGACCTAAGGCCGCCATATTGACCACGGCACAACATCCCGTAGTCCTCTACATCCGTGTCAAATTTCGTGCATTTTGGTGCAGCATAGGCAGTTTTATAGCCAGTTGCGTATGTTGATGATGCAGCGTGGATGCCATAATTTTCACAGTAGCAACTTCCCTTGAACAAGCGTAACAGATGACCATACTGAGATGTTTTATTCCAATTTTTGTTTCGATCGGATAAGTGGTTACAGAGAAGATGTGGTTGCTAAACCACATAACCAATCAGCTTCATATTAACAACAGTTAATCATGGACTATCCCTCAACATGTATAGCAATTTTCAGAACTCTGCAGTAAGTGGTTTCCGATATATAGGCGTTTTAACAAATTCCGCAAAATCCAATATGGCTGCCAAACCATGTGACTTGCGCAAGTTTGGACACCAGTCTGGTTATCTGCACATAGCCACCTACCTACACACCCGATTTCATAAGCCTGCGATGAGGTCTTGGAAGAAAGAAAATAATAATAATAATAATAATAATAATAATAATAATAATAATAATAATAATAATCCTAACAATAGGCTTCCCCAGCATATGGCTTGGAAGCCTAATAATAATAATAATAATAATAATAATAATAATAATAATAATAATAAACATAACAATAACAATAGACTTCCCCAGCCTTTGGCTTGGAAGCCTAATAATGAGATTGCAGAGAATTTGGCTACTCTAAATCAGGCTGCCAGACTGAAATCACCTCAGTTCCTTTCATCTTTACTTTGATTAACATGTGGCAAACAAAGGAACTGCGTGAGTGATTGTTTTGGCAGGCAGACAGTTTATCTTGAAAGGCTAATAAAACCTATACTGTCTCTAGGTAAGTTACAGCCATTTCATTCGATTTTACAAATTTTACAAATTGAAAAATGATCAGAAAATGGTAAGAAACCTTGATCCTCTGTGTGCAATGCTGTGCTCTCCACTGCAACACATGTGGCTCTGTTTACTTGCGCAAGTTGATTACTCTTCAGTGGATTAGGCTACAAACAAAGTCGATGTGAATGGAAAGCTTGTGACCTCCCCTACAACGTGATCAGGGAGACTTCACCATCAAACAGATTGTTGTAAGGCCAGAGCAGCGAAACGCACAGCTAGTCGATCAGAGTTGTTTTGAACTGTGAAGTACTCTACAAATTGCGAAGGGGATATCTCAGTAGTGAAATAGTGAATTCAGAAAATTCCTTCGCTGTTTGACGGTAGGAAAACAGCGTTTTTGATATTGAGTCAGATTTTTTTGCTCTTTTGCTTTTGTAATTGTAATAGATGTCTTTGTGTATGATGCGTTGTGTGTTTATTTCTTCAGGATATTAAAGGACCACCAGACACAAACTGAAGTCTTGCAGCTTTATTCTGAGAGAACTGAGAGAAATAAAATAAAGAAAATAAAAATAAAGCCCGCTGCACAGTAAGTACTCTCCACTCTGCATTCGCTGTGGAGAAACCAACACAACCAAACAAAACGGCAGCGTTAGCATAATAATAATTGGCAATTAATCATAACAAAAATATTCTCTCACTTAACTTTCCTTCCTTTCTTTTTTCTTTTTTTACCATTGTTAAAGCTGATTACAGATAAATCGCAATCTACACTGAACCAGCTCTATATAAAACAAAACGGTAGAGCACATGTTAACAAAAAATTAACAAAGCTAAATTCTCTAATTTACATGTTCATTGTTTTTCTTATACACAGCAAATACTTTATTATGTGGTTACAAAATAAAACATATACGATCACGTCGAGTGATCAGATGACAAAAACGTTTTTTTTTCCAACTTTCTTTTAGAGAGAAAGATAACACGTATCTCTCAGCAGGAAGCCATATTGAGAGAGGCAGAAAAACAATCTCACTCCCAATACGCCACCCACTATCCTTCCCAGAATGCAATTTGTATACAACTTTATTAACCTAATGAACAAAAACAAAATTCAGTGCATTAAATAAACAGTACTTTGGTGTTCCAGTGGGATTTATTAATATATAAACCTTATATCTTCTCCACTACATTCACCCCCCATAAATCTCACTTACTTCAGCCAATACTTCTACAATTGTATGCACGGTAACCTGGAGAAAGTAAGAGTTATTTTTGCCAGTCTTCCTGACCATTAGAATTCTAATTGGATGAATTACCATCCCTACAAGTTGAGTCATCTTTAAGACATTCAATTAAGAATTGGAAAGTAAAGGAGTAGCGCTAAATTCCCAAACAGTCCAGACCAAGGCAATGCCGACAACACAGCCCTCTTTCAACTTGACACGGTACAGAACAGATCACACAAATCTCAAATCCAACCCCTACTTTACTCCAGCTTTATGTTCTGAATAACTTGACAAAAAAACAAACAGAAATACGACAACTCAAATTAACTTTTGAATATTCCTGAAATTGTATCAACAAACTTGTGAACTGACCCTGCTACCCTAACATGTTCTTGGTTAGTCATGTTGTACATGAGTTTGTTAACTGGTTTGATTAGTATACCAAAGCGTGTTCTAACTACCCCCTCTCTGATAGGACTTCCGACTGTGCTACCATCACAAGAGCCAATAGACGGAGCTGAATGAACAGTGCTATTAGTATCCTCATGGTATGCATCATTAGCAAAGTTAACACCCCCTGTTACAATTGAGGTGGAGAGACAACTATTGCTTCAATTTGTTTGTTCGATACTCCTCTCTATTGTTACATGGGATTGTTCAGAGCAAGCCAAAAAACAATCTGATTGTCCACCCAGCTCATCTGTCCTTTGACTTGAAGATTCATCAACCTTCAAAGCTTCATGATTGAAATCTTCATTACCCCCCTCATGCCCCCGGTTTGTTGGCAACTGTTCAATCCATTCACTTGTCCTTCTGCTCTGATCTTCCTCTGGAATATTGATTTCCCTTTCTTGTTGACCATCATTTGGTACATCCTGTTCATCTTCAGACAAAGTAGACAATTCAGTGGTTTCACTATCCTTTTCCAAATCCAGTGGTAAGAAGTTAGTAGGCATAATGAGGTTCCGATGCACAACCTTCTCCTGCCCTGTTGAGACATTTTTAATCTTGTAAGTGTGAATTTGAGAGTTCTTCTTAACAACTGTGTACAATACAGGTTCCCATTTATCCGCCAGCTTTCTTTTTCCTCTCTCTCCTTTGTTAGCCAGCAAGACCGTGTCTCCCAATTCCACAGGTGCACCTCTAACCTTTTTGTTGTAACCGTCAGCTTTGCGTTTATGCCCTTTTTCAGCATGTTTTTCGGCCACTTAAAGAACAACTCCCCTTCTTCACTGGAGCACTACTAAACAATTAAAGGTTTGTTTGCTCATTTGAGTATTTAAACATGTTATGTACTCCACCTTTACTCACTTGAGATGCCTCTTTCAAAAGGCCCTTGTATGACTCCTTGGTTAAGTGATAGCTTATGCCCATTTTCACAAACGGTTCTCGGCTTAATGCGTCAGCTACTACATTTTTGGTTCCTGGCACATGCTTCAAATCAAACTCATAAGAGGCTAATTTCACCACCCACCTTTGTTCACAAGCGTCTAACTTCGGTTTTGTGAGAATATAGGTAAGTGGATTATTGTCTGTCCAGGCTGAAAAAGGGTGTCCCTTAAGCCAGTGGCTAAATTTCTCGCATACGGCCCACTTCAGAGCTAAAAACTCCAACCGGTGAACTGGATATTTAGACTGCGCTCGATTTAGCGACCGACTGGCAAAAGCTATCGGGCGTGCTCTGTCCTCCCCCTCAGGAACCTGCGATAGCACAGCACCAATTCCATCAAAAGAAGCATCTACTACTAGTATAAATGGGCAATTAAAGTCTGGATGTGCCAATACAACTTGCTCTAGCAAAGCAACCTTAAGTAGCTCTAAAGCTTGATCACATGCAGGTGTCCAATCAGCTGGAGTTAACCTCCTGATACCACTATTTAGAGCTCTCCTATTCCTGTCTGTCACCTTCCTCTTCTTTGGGCCCCCAGGCAACTGGAAAAGTGGTTTAGCAATTGCTGAGCATCCCTGTATGAAATGTTGGTAGTATATTGCCATTCTCAAAAAGACCTGATCTTCTTTTGGCAAGGTGTTTGTCCATCTGTTTCCATTAAATCTTCCTTCTTAACAGCAGCTACTGCTCTGACTTTTTCGGGGTCAGTGGACACACCCTCCTGACTGATAACATGCCCAACAATCTTCACAGACCTATGCAGCAAATAGCACTTTTTAGGAGCAAGCTTAAGGTTATTCTCACGCAGCCTACTAAATACCATCTCCAATCTACTTAAAGCCACTTCTTCATTTGGAGCAAATACCAAAAGATCGTCCAAGTAGCACAGAAGACTACTGAAGTTCTCGTCTCCAAATATAGTGAGCATCATACGCATAAAAGCCGCTGGACTGTTGCACAAGCCTTGTGGTAACCTATTATACTCGTACAGTCCCAGTGGTGTTTTAAATGCAGTATATTTTTGAACATCTTTATGAAGAGGAATGTTGTAAAAGCCAGAAGTTAAATCCATTGTACAGAATAAAGCGTTACCCCCAAGGGCAGCTAAAATGTCAAATTGGTGAGGAAGGGGGTGTGCATCTTTTACTGTACGGGCATTCAACCATCGGAAATCAGTACACACCCTCAATTCTCCAGACTTTTTCCACACTAAAACTAGCGGAGAGGCAAACTCGCTGCGCAACTTTCGTATTATGTCTTGCCCTTCCATGTCATCCAAAACCTGTTTCAATTTATGATAATGTCCAGGTGACATTCTTCTGTATGGGAGTCTGAAAGGATGATTGTCAATCAAGTGAATACGATGCACAAAATTAGTAGCTTTCCCACAGTCTAGTCTATGCTTGGAGAAGACATCCTCATGTCGTTCAATCAGGTCAACCAACCTGCTTTTCCAATATGGAGACACTTCTGTGGACGTTATATCGAGTTCTTGTAGCCCCAACTCCTGGTGGGAGATATCACTACTAAATGAGGACCTGTCTATCTTTATCAGTCAACCACTGGCCTTGTGTTTGAATGCGGTCCACCAAAGGATCAGGCGGTGCAAAATTCTCAAAATCTTCAAGAGCGAGACATGGGTAAACATCTGCAATTTTTGCATTTGTCCTTAATGTTATGGGCTTGGGTGAGGGATTTATAATCTTTACTGGAACCCACCTGTCTCCCCACAAAGGAGTTACTAACCGCCCTACTAAAATGTTTCTAGGTCTAACACGCGAAACAGTGGGCTCCACCAGCACTGTACTACCAACGGATAGAGGAGCAGGTGCAGGTAACTTCCCCCAAACTAAATGTTCACTTTCTGGCGAGAGGGTAATGGCACTTTTTAACTTTACAGCCCCCACTTTGTCAGGAATGGCATCTCCATGCCATCTATCTAAACTAGTGAACATCTGTAAGAACTGGTTATCCTCTGAAAGCAATGGTTCTGCAATAGACATCAATTTCCAGTATGCATTGCTCTGCCTAAACTGTTTCACAATATGCCTAATGACATTGGTTCCTAAAATCAGGTCATCTTTCTGGCCACAAACAACTAGTGTGGGCACTTCAAGTTCAAAACCGAAAAATTCCATTTTCAACACATAAACACCTTTTGGTAGTGTCTGCTTGCCGCCGCAACCAACTAAGATTACGTCAGTAGGTTTGTGTGATCCTTCTTGCAACACTCCCACTGCTATCAGTTGCCCCTCTGCTACGTCACTTAGAGTGCAGGCCATCGACTCACTGTCCATCATAGCACGTAGTTCAGTAAGTGCATTAACCTTCACTGGCACATAGAACAAGCAATCACTTTCTGGTAATCTCTCTATATTCTGAAAGGCAACTTTGTATGAATCAGCCAAACTCTCACAACAGTAAGAATAAATTACTCTAGGGTCATCTTCTTTCTTTTCATTGAATGGGCTTCGAGTTCCACCTGCGTGATCACCCCCTGCATGCAGGCTACTTAGTTTCCCAGAAGGTCACCAGCATTCCCTGTAACATCTTGTGGGGTTAACAAGGACGACGCTACTTGAGGGCAATGTTCCTTACGATGACCACCCCCATAACATCTAAAACACAGCCTATGCCGTATAGTGCTGGTGAGTAGTATGATTCTGATCACTACAGATCAAACATCCCCTATTAGGACGCCGTTGGTTCTGCCACAGCTGGGGGGGTCTACTGGGGCCAAGTGTACTTTTCTCTAATACACGCTCGAGCATCCCAATCATTCTTTCTAATGTAGCGGATTCGCTTGTACTAGTAACTTGTACTGTTGAGGTTACAAGTTTGGGACATGACACAGGATTGTCCTGAGCTACACGATGCACTGAATGCTCCTCCCCACTCTCTACCAGAGCACAGTTCTGCTTTCTGGTTTGTTCAACAGATGCAAGGCAATTTGCCTTCCTCCTTTGTTCACGCTGGTGTTCATCAATGCGCTCCTGAACTTCATTCATGGTCCACTTCTCTAGAGCTTTGGACTTGAATATCTGTACTAGATCTGAGTCTGAACAATGACGAACAAACGTCATGGCTACTTCATGACTTGAATTTTCAAGTTTCTTTCCCCGTCTTTCTAAGCATTCCTCTACCACATCCATGGCTTTA
The DNA here is from genome assembly GCF_902713425.1 of Acipenser ruthenus. Classification (NCBI taxonomy): domain Eukaryota; kingdom Metazoa; phylum Chordata; class Actinopteri; order Acipenseriformes; family Acipenseridae; genus Acipenser; species Acipenser ruthenus. Next base: position 4,051,845 of record NC_081243.1, on the reverse strand, counting down.
TTCAGTCTTATCCAATAATCAAGAACACACTCATTCAGTAAAGGTAAGGTCGAATAGAAATCTACCAATGGCATGCTTGAATATGTGACACTCCCAGAATGTTGTTTCAAAATATTATAAATGATTTCTGGATTCTTTTTTCACGTCAAGATATGGACTGCTACGCAAGCCCACCTTCACTACATCTCTCGCCCTCCCCAGAAGTCTATTCATGATCTCCTCTGCATAATTGCATACATTATAGCCCTTTTTCTTAAGAAAAACACCCATAAGTTCTTCCTATTCTCGTACAGTACATTTTTCTGTCCCATCTCCTCTAAAGATGGGCAGTTCTTTAACATCGAGCTTTACAACAAGGCTCAGTTTAGAGATGTCAGATCCTGACAACTGGGAACCCAGTGAATTGTTTGCGGCATTATCACTGGTTGGGCAAGGTGTATTGTTAGGAGTTCCTACTCCACTTGCTGACAACTGAGTTTCTATAGTATATACTATATAGCACATATTACAGTTTTTAGGTACTAAATTCTATAGAATTCTATAGATTCTGCAAAAATACCATAGGTACATACTATAGTAAATACTACAGTAAATGCTATGGTACTTCCTATAGATTTTTTTCATATGGGTGGTAAACTCACTATACAGCCATGAGTGTGTATTGGCTGGAACATTTCGTATCACGTGCATTACATTATTTATAACCCAGCTTTTAAAAGAGACCGTGTCTATTTACCATATTTCCCAGCAGCCCAGTGCCTATTGGAGACTTGAAGCTTTACAGTATACACAATATTTCACATATTCATTATATAGAGTCCATTGACAGCTACCACCAGCAGCATTCCTAAAGCAGCATTGACAGTACTGTCTACCGTACAGTAATGTATGTGTATTTCAGTGAGTTTATGTACAAAACTCAGAACTGTTTGTGTGGCCATCTGCATCAAACATATTGGAAGAGCTGAGCGAAAAAAAATCGAGTTGATCGGTTAAAAACTTTAGGAGGAGATAACATTACAAAATGAAGGTGGAATAATAAAGAAACCGAGAGAAAACAATGCCTGCGTTTTACAATGCAGACAACTAGAACTGAAGTTTCTGGAAAAACTTCATCTGCGTTGTAAAACGTGACAGGTCAAAAGTCAAGGTCATTTTTGGATATGGCATACTTGGTTTCCTATACAGGTTCTATAGTAAACATCACTCTATCTGCAGTGTGTAAGGAACTATATACTGTCAAAACCGCAAATTATCCAGTTTGACCATGAACGACAGGTCAAAGGTCAAAGTCCAAGACATTTGTGGAAAGGTCTTCGTTGCTTTCCTATATGTGTTCATAGTAAACATGAGTCTATCTGCAGTCTGTAAGGAGATGTAAACTGTCAAACATTTTGTGACCCCAAAAAGAGGTCAAAGTTCAAAATAAAGGTTTTACATTAAGTATACACAATAATTCACTAATTCATTATATCAGAGTCAGTTGAGAGCTACCAGCAGGGACAAACAGAACAGTTCTGAGTGACATCGTTCCCGAGTTATAGCCATTACAATTTTTGGGGTCTCAGCCCAGGACCCACAAATCGATAAGTCTGACACCAAAAGTAATAGCAACTAACTTCAGATATAGTACAGTAGCTGTGCCACGTATCGAGTTGATTGGATAAAAGCTGTAGGAGGAGATACTGTTACAAAAGTTAGGTGGAATAGTAATAATAATAACTAGAATTTAAGTTTCTGGAGAAAATTCGTCTGCGTTGTAAAACACGACAGGTCAAAAGTCAAGGTCAAGGTCATTTTTGGATATGGCATACTTGGTTTTCTATACAGGTTCTACTTGGTTTTCTATACAGGTTCTATAGTAAACATGACTCTATCTGCAGTGTGTAAAGAGTTATATACTGTCAAAACCGTTAATTGTCCAGTTTGACTATGAACGAGAGGTCAAAGGTCAAAGTCGAAGACATTTCTAGAAAGCTCTTAGTTGGTTTTCTATACATGTCCAATAGTACATATCAGTCTCTTTGCAGTATTTAGGGAGATAGAAGCTGTAAATGCAGTCTATTGTCCAGTTTGACCATGAACGAGAGGTCAAAGGTCAGTCAAGGACATTTTTAGAAAGCTCTTAGTTGGTTTCCTATACATGTCCAATAGTACATATGAGTCTATCTGCAATATTTAAGGAGATGTGAGCTAGTATAGCATTTAGTTATTCAGAGTGACCAATAACAAAAGGTCAAAGGTCAAGTTAAACAGCATTTTTAGACAGACCATTGACAGCTTCCTATTAGGTGCAATAGTAACCAGTACCCTAAAAGCACTCTGTAAGGAGCTATGAGCTTTTAAAAATGTGGTTAGTTTTTTTGGCAAAATGCCAAGATTCTATATCTGGCTCTACAAAGGTCATAGGTCAATGGAACTGACATGTTTTATTTTTTTAGAGAACCAATATGTTTCTATACATGTTCAATAGAAACTATGACCCTATCTTGTCCTTGTCAGGACTTATAAGCCGTTGAATTTCTGGGGGTCATGACCTGTTACCCCCAAATCCAACAGTCCGATCGCCACCAAAAGTAATAGCAACTCAAATGAGATAGAGTGCAATACTTGTGCAAAGTTTTGAGTTGATCAGTTCGAAGCTCTAGGAGGAGATGTGTTCCAAAAATCAGTAAAAAAAAACATGGAATAATAATAATAACTAGAATGGAAGTTTCTAAAGAAACTTCGTCTGCGATGTAGGTTGTTTTGGATGGCGTGTACTTTTAATAGTGTGGTAGAAGTGATTTCAATAGCCAAAATCGTTTCATAAGAATTAATATCCTGTTATTTAGCATTTGACTTTAAATGAGAGGCCAAAGCTTAAAGTCCAAGACATTTTGAGAAAGCTCTTAATTGGTGTCTTATACGTGTCCAATTGTGCTTATGAGCCTATCTGCAGTATTTAAGGAAATGCAATCTGTTAAAAAAAGTCTATTGTCCAGTTTGACCATGAACGAGAGGTCAAAGGTCAATGTCCAAGACATTTTTAGAAAGCTCTTAGTTGGTTTCCTATAAATGTCCAATAGTACATATCAGTCTATTTGCAATATTTAGGGAGATAGAAGCTGTAAATGCAGTCTATTGTCCAGTTTGACCAATAACGAGAGGTCAAAGGGCAACATCCAAGACAAATTTAGAAAGCTCTTAGATGGTTTCCTATACATGTTCAATAGTACATATGAGCCTAAATGCAGTCTGTAAGGAGATATAAGCTGTTAAAGCAGTCAATTGTCCAGTCTGACAAATAACCAGAGGTTAAAGGTCAAAGCCCAAGACATATTTAGAAAACTCTTAGTTGGTTTCCTATTAATGTTCAATAGTGAATAATAGTCTATGTGCAGTCTGTAAGGCTAATTAAGCTGTCAAAATAGTGTATTGTCCAGTTTGACCAATAACGAGAGGTCAATGGTCCAAGACATATTTAGAAAGTTCTTAGTTGATTTCCTATGAGTGACCAATAGTACATATGAGCCTATCTGTAGTATTTAAGGAGATATAAGCTGTTAAAACAGTCTATTGTCCAGTCTGACCATGAGAGGTCAAAGGTCAATGTCGAAGACATTTCTAGAAAGCTCTTAGTTGGATTCCTATACATGTCCAATAGTACATATCAGTCTATTTGCAGTATTTAGGGATATAGAAGCTGTAAATGCAGTCTATTGTCCAGTTTGACCAATAACGAGAGGTCGAAGGGCAACATCCAAGACAAATTTAGAAAGCTCTTAGTTGGTTTCCTATACATGTCCAATAGTACATATGAGCCTATGTACAGTATTTAGGGAGACAGAAGCTGTAAATGCAGTCTATTGTCCAGTTTGGCCATGAGAGGTCAAAGGTCAATGTCGAAGACTGTAACATGGTAACTTTCATTACAGGCTGGAAACATATATAGATATGTATGGGAAACTTCACTCTACAACAGTTTTTTTGGACCTATCTGCCTTCTGTCAGGAGTTATAAGCTGTCCAGTGTTTAGTGGTCATTTTTAAATTACAAAAAGTCCATATCTGGCTCTGGGAAGGTCATAGGTAAACGGAACTGACATGGTAGCGGGCAAAGTAATTGTTTAATCGACGTCAATTGAACATATGTTTTTTTTATAGGCCATTGCTGCACTATCTGCTGCCATTGTCATAGTTCCACCTTAAGTTGTTTTTAACTGCAAGAGTTTTGAAAAATTCCCAAAATTTCTACGAGATCCAATATGGTGGTCGAACCATGTGACTTTTTCATTCGGGGATGCCAGTCTGGTTGTCCAGCCATAGGCATCTACTTACGTATGCGTTTTCATAACTCTGCGATGATGTTTGGGAATAATAATAATAATAATAATAATAATAATAATAATAATAATAATAAACACAGCAATAACAATAGGCTTCCCATCCTATGGCTTGGAAGCCTAATAATAATAACTAGATTTGCTAGCAACTATAAAGGCTTCCAAGCAGTTATCGTGAAATTTAAGCACATTGGTTATTATAGATGAAACGTTACCATCACAACTGTGCTACCTGTGAGGCGAAGTACGTGGGAGAAGTACGAGTGGACAAGTACATCACAGTTAGAAGCAGTAAGGAGGAATTACATCTTTAAACTACATCTTGAATTGCTTTAATCAGAAAACATTGCAGCTCTAAGTCTAACAGCTGTGTGTCTTTTTCTGAAAACAAGCTGAAACTTGGAGCAGCTGATTCAAATTCCGCGTCGTTCTGAAACACGGGGGAGGAGCGGAGCCAGCAACACAACGCAGAATCAAACAAAAGGCAGCCAGTGTTTACTACAACAACGAGTGAGGCAACAGCGTGGGAGAAGTATGAGTGGACAAGTACATCACAGTTAGAAGCAGTTTGAAAGCAGGTTGACAGCTGCAGAAGCGAAACTGAACTTCCAAATAAATAAATAAATAAATAAATAAATAAATAAAAACATGGTCTTCAAGCCAGTAATTTGTGACAACTGCATGATGTGGGAAATCCCAAAAAACCCAACAGAGCTCAACCAAGTGTGTGTAAAGTGCTGCATGATCCAGGACTTGCTTCAACGAGTAAGTCTGTTAGAAATGGAGCTGGAGGAAATGAGACAGCAACAGGAGCTTGGGGAGCTGACACACCCACAATTCATGGAAGTCTGCACCCCTAGCAGACTGAAAGCCACCAGGGAGATGGAAGAGGGTCAAAACAGCTGGGTTCAGATAGGCAGAAGCAGGTAAAAAAAGAAACTTCAAACACAACCACCAGAATTTCAAACATCCAACAAATTTGAGCCACTTCAACATTTAGATGACCAAAACCAACATCAAGAGAATGAAAGAAACAACATCCAGGACCCTATAAACAATGCTGGCCAGGCAGCAAAAAGAAGGGAGGTCATGATTGTTGGACACTCCATATTGAGAAACACAGCAAGTTCAGTTCGCAGTTTGGACCCCCTTACTACAACAGTGTGCTGCCTTCCAGGAGCCTCAGTCAAGCACATCACTGAGAATGTGGACAGGCTCCTAGAACGAACAGGAGACGACCTGGTAGTAGTCGTCCACATCGGTACAAACAACATTGGAAGAGGCCAAGATCCCTGCAAAACAAATTCAGAGAGCTAGGAAGGAAATGAAAAGACAAGACCAAAACTGTGGTATTTTCTGGGATACTGCCGGCACCTTGCAAAGGACCATATGGACACCTGGAAATACGAAATCAAAACGCATGGCTGAAATCGTGGTGCACACAGGAAGGCTTCACCGTTCTTGAACATTGGAGCACATTCTACAACAAGGACTATCTATACAGGTGGGACGGACTGCACTTAAACAGAAAGGGAACCAATCTACTAGGAGAAAGGATCCTTGAGGAGGTCCAGAAGCATTTAAACTAGAAAAGAAGGGGGGAGAAAACAAAAAAACAGAAGGGAGACCACATCAAAACAAGGGCAATAACTCAGGTATCTTAATGCTAGAAGTCTCAGAAACAAAATTATTATTATTATTATTATTATTATTATTATTATTATTATTATTATTATTATTATTATTTATTTATTTATTTCTTAGCAAACGCCCTTATCCAGGGCGACTTACAGTCGTAAACAAATACATTTCAAGAATCACAGTACAAGTAAAATACAATAACAGCAAGATAAATACAATGACTTTGGTTCAAGCAAGTACAAGTGTGACAAAATATGATTCAATAACGGAGCAGATAACGGTGTCAGTGATAGTTACATCAGGATATTATTATTATTATTATTATTATTTATTTCTTAGCAGACGCCCTTATCCAGGGCGACTTACAATCGTAAGCAAAAACATTTCAAGCGTTACAATACAAGTAATACAATAAGAGCAAGAAATACAATAACTTTTGTTCAAGTAAAGTACAAGTTTGACAAACCACAATTCAATAATACAGCAGATAATAGTGATAGTTACATCAGGATATGATTAAATAGTGATAGTTACATCAGGATGTGATTAAATACAAAGTACTACAGGTTAAACACTTGGCAGATTACAGTATTCTGAAGTACAGGATTAAATGCAGTAAAATAGGGGGCAGATAAGAGCAAAATAAAGCACATTTACATGAAGGGTGATAGTGTCCCAGGATACAAACAGAGGAGTTCTACAGGTGCTGCTTGAAGAGGTGAGTCTTAAGGAGGCGCCGGAATGTGGTCAGGGACTGGGCAGTCCTGACATCTGTAGGAAGGTCATTCCACCACTGCGGAGCAAGGGTGGAGAAGGAGCAGGCTCTGGAGGCAGGGGAGCGTAGCGGAGGTAGAGCTAGTCTTCTAGTGCAGGCGGAGCGGTGAGGTCGAGTGGGGGTGTAGGGAGAGATGAGGGTCTGGAGGTAGCTGGGTGCAGTCTGGTCAAGGCATCTGTAGGCTAGTACAAGAGTCTTGAACTGGATGCGAGCGGTGATCGGGAGCCAGTGGAGCGAGCGGAGTAGTGGAGTAGCGTGGGCGAAGCGAGGCAGAGAGAACACCAGGCGGGCAGCAGAGTTCTGGATGAGCTGGAGTGGATGGGTGGTGGACGCAGGGAGGCCAGCCAGGAGGGAGTTGCAGTAGTCTAGGCGGGAGAGTACCAGGGCCTGGACCAGGAGCTGGGTAGCATAGTTGGTGAGGAAGGGTCGGATTCTTCGGATGTTGCTCAGGAAGAATTGGCAAGTGCGTGCCAGAGTGGAGATGTGCTGGGAATAAGAGAGGCAGGGGTCCAGGGTGACTCCAAGGTTCTTAGCTGAGGAAGAGGGAGAGAGTGTGGTAGATTCCAGAGGAACAGAGATAGAGAGATCAGAGGAGGGGGAGGAAGAGGAGGGAAAGAAAAGGAGGTCAGATTTAGAGAGGTTGAGTTTGAGGTGATGCGAGTGCATCCAGGAGGAAATAGCAGACAGACAGGTAGAGATACAGGAGGAGATGGTGGAGTCAGAGGTGGGGAAGGAGAGGAAAATCTGAGCATCATCAGCATAGAAATGGTATGAGAAACCATAGGATGCGATGAGGGGGCCCAGGGAGCGGGTGTAAAGAGAGAACAGGAGAGGACCCAAGACTGACCCTTGGGGGACTCCAGTTAAGAGAGGGTGAGGTGTGGAGGTTGCTCCACGCCAGGTTACCTGGTAAGTGCGGTTGGAGAGGTAGGAGGAGAACCAGGCCAGAGCAGTGCCAGAGATCCCCAGGTCAGCAAGAGATGATAGTAGAATAGAGTGATCAACAGTGTCAAAGGCAGCAGAGAGGTCGAGGAGAATTAGGACAGAGGAGAGAGAGGCAGCTCGGGCACACTTAAGTGAGTTGATGACAGACAGGAGGGCGGTTTCAGTGGAGTGAGCAGAGCGGAAGCCAGATTGGAGAGGGTCAAGCAGAGAGTGGTTGGACAGGAAAGCAGAGAGCTGGCAGTGTACAGTCCACTCGAGGGTTTTGGAGAGGAAGGGTAGGAGGGAGACAGGACGGTAGCTCTGGAGGGAGGTGGGGTCGAGGGTAGGTTTTTTGAGGAGGGGAGTGATAGAGGCTTTTTTGAAGGCAGAGGGAAAGATACCAGAAAGTAGAGAGGTGTTGAGGAGGGAGGAGATGAAGGGGAGTAGAGCAGGAGCAGCAGCTTGAAAGAGGTGAGTGGGGAGGGGGTCCAAGGCACACGTGGTGGGTTTGTGACCCTGGAGCAGGGAGGAGAGGTCAGAGTCTGAGAGGGGCAAGAAGGTGGAGAAGGAGGGCGAGTAAGTAGGGGATGTAGTGGGTGTAGGGGTTGGAGCAGGAGGGGGTGCGGGGGAGGGAGAGGTGTTAAAGAGTTTGCAGATATCTGAGATTTTAGAAGAGAAGAAGGAGGCAAAGTCTTCAGGGGAGATAGAGGAGGGAGGAGGAGGGGGGAGAGTTTAGGAGGGAGGAGAAGGTAGAGAATAGTTTACGTGGGTTGTTAGTGGAGGCTTGGATTACAGATTGGAAATAAGCACATTTAGCAGAGGAGAGAGTAGAGGAGAAGGAGGAGAGGAGAGTGCGGTAAAGGTCTAGGGCAGCAGGGAGTTTGGTTCTCTTCCATTTCTTTTCAGCAGATCGCAGTGTGATTCTTGCCGAGCGGAGCGCAGAGGAGAGCCAGGGATGGGGAGGGGAGGGGCGAGCAGGTCGGGAGGTGAGGGGACAGAGGGAGTCGAGGGAGGAGGTGAGTGAGGAGAAGAGGGTGGAGGTAGCAGAGTCTACGGAGAGTTGTGAAAAGGAGTCGATAGGAGGGAGGTGAGAGAGAGCAGTGGAGGCAAGGACAGAGGGGGAGAGAGAGCGGAGGTTACGGCGAGAGGTGACAGTGGGGGTAGGAGGAGCAGGGAGAGGGGGGAGAGACAGAGAAAAAGAGATGAAATAGTGATCAGAGAGGTCCAGGGGGTGACAGAGAGGGTGGAGGGGCAGCAGGCCCTGGAGAAGGTGAGGTCCAGTTGACAGCCAGCTTTGTGGGTAGGAGGGGACGGAGAGAGACAGAAGTCGAAGGAGTGAAGGAGAGGGAGGAATCCAGCAGAGTGGCTGGGGTTGGAGAGATGGATGTTGAAGTCACCCAACAGGACAGTCGGGGTAGACAGAGAGGGGAGGGAGGAGAGTAGATAGTCGAGTTCATCCAGAAAGTGAGCGAGAGGCCCAGGGGGGCGGTACAGAACAATGAGCAGGAGTTGACAGGGAGAGGTTAGTTGGACTGCATGAAATTCAAAGGTATTGACAGAGAGTGAGGTGAGATCGGAGGGAACAGAAAAGAGTAAGGAGGGAGAGAGGAGAAGACCTCTCTCCCTCCTTAGATGTCTCTTTGATAGAAACAGTTTAACTTATTTGAAGTCTTCCCACTGATGATGGGAATGGGAATGTAGAGATGGAAGACCTGCTAACAAGATTGAAGTTTTAGGTATCAGGCTTTTAAAGACACACCTGTGGTGGCTTTAACAGACTCACTGAGAGCAGAAACTGACCCAGGACAGTAACAGCTACTGGAAGCAGGCTGATCTTTGGATGCTTAGACAAAGACAAGCTTAGCTAATTTCACTGGTGTTTTTTGGTCACTGTGACCCCAACCTGGCTCCCTTTTTACTCAGACTTACAAAGATACAATAATATTTTTACTGTTACAACAGAATAAACAGGAATATAGAATGCTCTCACATAACTATAGGTTAGTACAGAGTATATTATAACTGTTTGTATGAACAGTGTGTTTTAACAATTTGTTTAGTATTTCTGCTGGCTCTATATTCTTTAAAACACAGTACAGTTATTACAACATTTTAACACACATGCAGTTTCACAAATGTTCAATTTATTATTATTTATTTCTTAGAAAATGCCCTTATCCAGGGCAACTTACAATTGTTACAAGATATCACATTATTTTTACATACAATTAGCCATTTATAGAGTTGGGTTTTTACTGGAGCAATCTAGGTAAAGTACCTTGCTCAAGGGTACAGCAGCAGTGTCCTCCATCAGGGATTGAACCCACAACCCTCCGGTCAAGAGTCCAGAGCCCTAACCACTACTCCACACTGCTGCCCTATATATATAAAGAGTATGTGCAAATCTGACATTATTCATTGCTAAACATAGTGAATGGATTTCTGCTTTGATATGAATCTTCTTTTCTGTTTTTGTAGCGTATCTATTTTCTAACTTTCCTGATAAAATGTATACTGCTCAATTGTTTACCTCAGCAATCTTAAATGTCTTTATTTTTTAGAAGTTCATGACAGCAGAGTGTTAATTAAATTAGACCATTACAAATATTAATGAAATTGACATTTTAATTGTGATTTTTCCCACATAACTCTCAACAGTAACACGCCTGTTGGGTCCATGAGCAGATTCTTCAAAGAGACACAAATTCAGGAGGATACAGAATTGACAACATTGTTTAATTACAGTACTAGCAATTCAGTATCTCCTGAAATATAATGGCATCAAATAAGAGTGCTTTGCTTTATTTGCTATTTAACATTTTTCACTGTAATGTTGTACTAAAACGAGTTTGTAAAGGCTAGCATCAGATTCAGTGTGTGTAAGGACTTTCTCCAAATCAGCCATTCTGCTTTGTGTAGTGGGGTTAATTCACCTGTTTAGTGTATATGTTAAAATAATAATATTAATAAAATGAGTTCCCTTTTAAGTCAAAAATAACCATCAAGTATGGGACATTGCCGTCAGGCAGTAGGGATTGGCTGCCGATAGGCCTCTGCTTGAGCTGCCATGTAAGCCCGCCCCCCTGGGAGCTTACTATACGCAGCGCGCAGAGACTCTTCCTCTTTTGTCTTCAGCATCGGTAGCGGTAGGTAATAGAGCTTAACTGACTGTACTCACTAAGCATAGGCTTGAGAAGCTGGTTTTTGCCCCTTCTCCGAGATTATTTCAGTTATACTCTTCGGAGTAATTATTATTATTTGTTAATTTGGATTATATATTTGTATATTTTTTATATTACACATATATTTCATTCACGCTTTGCTTCGGCATCGCGTTTTTGTTTACTTTCGTGGTCTTCGTCTTTCCTGTGTTAATTGTTAATAATTATTTTTAATTATTATTGTTGTGTTTTGGTTTTTTTTTTCATAATAAAACATTATATTGTATATATTTGTGAAGGACGCGTGTTGCGTTGGCCTTGGCCGCGTGTGCATTTGCAGCCCCGGTCTTGCCTTGGCTAGACCACGTGTGTGGAGCTTGCACGCCAGTCTCTCACATATTACCTCTGCGGTGTATTTTACCAAACGCATGGTAGCTATACTGTGCCCCAGTCACACAATCACTACATAGTGTAGCTGCAGTGTCCCCCCCCAAAAAAATAATTAAACATTTTCCCATTCGCTATACAGAGGAAGACGACCACAAACTACAAATCCCCAGCACCAACAGGTAGGTATTGCACAGCACCCCAGACACTGTACCAGCACTTAGCATCTCCGCTCTGCGGGTCAGCTGACGCCTAGGCGTCTGTGCTAGCATTCTACGCTTGGTACTCGCGCTCCTGCGTTTTTGGTGTCAGCGCTTCAGCGCTTGGTGCAGTGCTTCAGTGCTTTGTGCAGTGCTTTGTGCAGTGCTTCAGCGCTTTGTGCAGTGCTTTGTGCAGCGCTTCAGCGCTTTGTGCAGCGCTTCAGCGTTTTGTGCAGCGCTTCAGCGCTTTGTGCAGCCCTTCAGCGCTTTGTGCAGCCCTTCAGCGCTTTGTGCAGCGCTTCAGTGCTTTGTGCAGTGCTTTGTGCAGCGCTTCTGCGCTTGGTGCTAGCGTGTCTGCGCTTGGGACTCGGTGCTCCACGCTTCGGCACTCAACGCACGCACCTTCTGTGCTCGACGCTTGGTGCGCGATGCTTCGGCACTCGACGCACGCACCTTCTGTGCTCGACGCTCGGTGCTCGACACTTCGGCGCTCGACGCATGCACCTTCGCTGCACTTCGGCGCTCGGTGATCAGCGCTCGGTGCATGCACCTTCCGTACGCTCGATGCTCGCGCTAGGTGCACGCTCCCTCGACGTTCGACGCTCTACGCTCGACTTTTGGTGCCTATCGGTACACGCACCTCAACGCTCCAGTGCTCGGTCTCTCAGCATGTCTGGGTTCCACCGTTGCGGAATTGGTGTCTCACCACTCAGAGCAGGAGTCTGAGTTGGAGGTTTTGGACACCAACGACCCCCTTTAGGAACTAGTGGAGCGAGCAACTCGCCATCTGGGGATCAAGTGGCCAGCCGTCGAGCAACCTCGCGTTCTCTTTTTGAGTCGCCTTCAGTCCAGCCCCACCAGTCCAGGATGCTTCCGGCATTCCCGGAGTTTATCAAGGAGGTGCAGTCCACCTGGGGGGCCCACGCCTCTTCCCCTGCCACTTCTCGCAAGGCTTCGGCCTTCACTATGCAAGGGGCAAGCGAAACTGGGTGGGCATCATTCCCACCGGTGGGCGCTGTGTTCGCTGCGTTGGTGAAGACGCCAACGCTATCTGGGCTGACCAAGGATCCTGCATGCCCGAACAAACAATGCAGGATTACGGACGTGCACCTCAAAAAGGGGTACGCTGCAGCCACAGAGGCAGTCAGGCTGTCAAACATGGCCAGCCTCCTAATGGTCTACCAGGCGGCGCTCATTCGGGACCTACCTGAGTGCCCGTCCCTTGCCCTTAGGACCGAGCTGGGTACAGTCGCTCAGCTGCTGGTGAAGTTGGCTCAGCTAAATGCGCGAGATCAGGGCAGGAGCATCGCATCCCTTGTGGTGGCAAAGAGGCAGCTCTGGCTCTCGCAGGCGAGGGTACAGGAGCCTGATAAGGTTCCATTGCTGGATGCCCCAATTACACTGGGGCACACATTTGGCCCGGCGGTGGAGGAGATGCTGCAACGCTCCGCCAAGGCGCGTGAGGCGTCGCAGCAAATGGCTCTGATGTGGCCGAATAAGCCTTTCCAGCCAAAGCGGCCACAGGATCACCAGTGGCGTAGGACACCACCACAGCAGCAGGTGCACCCACGGGGCAATAAAACCTCCCATTCAGGTGCACCTGCACGTGGCCAACACGCGTTTGTAAGACCGCAGCATGGAGGGTGGCGCCATAGAGGAGGCGGCAGGCCACGCCCTTGTGGCTCTGGCCAGGCCCCTCGCGAACGAGCGCAGCCAAAACAGCTCTGAAAATCCCAGGCAGCTGTTAACCCACCACTACACTGTGCCACAGCTCCAGTTCTGGCAACATTGCACCGACGACATCTGGGTGCACAAAACTATACTCACCGGGTACACCATTCAGTTCCGGTTAAAACCTCCCCCCTTCCAGGAAGAGATAACTTTTATCTGGATCAGTTTGATCCGGTTTTCCCGAAAATGTCACTGCTGGATTACATTTACCAGATAACAAATAATCATGATAATCATGATTACGATTTTTTTTAAGTGGGCTAATTCTTAATAGTGTAGATGTTTTTTTTTTTTTTTTTTTTTAAATAGGCCATTATTTATGATATAGCCTAATTTAACAAAATAAATCGGATTGTGGTAATAATGAGTAATACACAACTTATATATATATATATATATATATATATATATATATATATATATATATATATATATATATATATATATATATATAGTAAGATAGCAGGGAGAGGGTCTGATTCCTCCTTTTCCTTTCATAAAACATGTGAGTATGCACATTTTGTTTAATTGTGTTATAAGTAATTATACCCTGCACCTGGCTATCATTGCGAATCAGAGCCAGGTGCAGGGTATTTAAAGAAAGCAGCCAGTCTGTTCTAGGTTGTTCTTGGAAGTTTAGAAGCTAGCTAGCTGAAGGAGCTAGGTGTTTATTTTGTTTATTTGTGTTTGAATAAAAGTGCGCAACTGCGCTAAAACCAAAGTCCTTGTGTTGGGTCAAGTTTTTAAAGGGGCAAATGAACCCGAGTGGAAGCAGCTCGTTACAATATATATATATTTATGTACATAAAAATCATTTTTAATGTTATTGTACATATAATGCATGCAAACAATTGTTATTTTATTTATGCTGACTTACTTAGAAATTAAATAACTAAATCTACGTTGAATAAAAATAAAACTTTTGGAAAAGTATGTGTTCTTAGACATTTTCATCATTTTCCTCGACACACGTCAAGATAAGTCTTTGTTGTAAAACTAAATCCTCTTGGTCGTGAAGATGCTTCTTGTTTTTGTTTACATAAGAACATAAGAAAGTTTACAAACAATAGGAGGCCATTCAGCCATTCTTGCTCGGTTGGTTGTTAGTAGTTTATTGATCCCAGAATCTCATCAAGCAGCTTCTTGAAGGATCCCAGGATGTCAGCTTCAACAACATTACTGGGGAGTTGGTTCCAGACCCTCACAATTCTCTGTGTAAAAAAGTGTGTCCTATTTTCTGTTCTGATGCCCCTTTATCTAATCTCCATGTGTGACCCCTGGTCCTTGTTTCTTTTTTCAGGTCAAAAAAGTCCCCTGGGTCGACATTGTCTGTACCTTTTAGGATTTTGAATGTTTGAATCTTTGTTCAAGACTGAATAGATTCAATTATTTTAGCCTGTCTGCATACAACATGCCTTTTAAAACCGGGATAATTCTGGTTGCTTTTCTTTGCACTCTTTCTAGAGCAGCAATATCCTTTTTGTAACGAGGTGACCAGAACTGAGCACAATATTCTAGGTTAGGTCTTACTAATGCATTGTAGAGTTTTAACATTACTTCCCTTGATTTAAATTCAACACTTCTCGCAATATATCCTAGCATCTTGTTGGCCTTTTTTTATAGCTTCCCCACATTATCTAGATGAAGACATTTCTGAGTCAACATAAACTCCTAGGTCTTTTTCATAGTTCCCTTCTTCAATTTCAGTATCTCCCATATGATATTTATAATGTATACTTTTATTGCCTGCGTGCAATACTTTACACTTTTCTCTATGAAATGTCATTTGCCATGTCTGCCCAGTTCTGAATGCTGTCTAGATCATTTTCAATTACCTTTGCTGCTGCAACAGTGTTTGCCACTCCTCCTATTTTTGTGTCATCTGCAAATTTAACGAGTTTGCTTACTATACCAGAATCTAAATCATTAATGTAGATAAGGAATAGCAGAGGACCTAATACTGATCCCTGTGGTACACCACTGGTTACCTCGCTCCATTTTGAGGTTTCTCCTCTAATCAGCACTTTCTGTTTTCTACATGTTAACCACTCCCTAATCCATGTGTATGCATTTCCTTGAATCCCTACTGTGTTCAGTTTGAGAATTAATCTTTTACGCGGGACTTTGTCAAAAAGCTTTCTAGAAATCTAAATAAACCATGTCTTATGCTTTGCAATTATCCATTGTCGATGTTGCATCCTCAAAAAAATCAAGCAGGTTAGTTAGACACGATCTCCCTTTCCTAAAACCATGCTGACTGTCTCCCAGGTATTGTTACCATATAGGTAATTTTCCATTTTAGATCTTATTATAGTTTCCATAAGTTTACATATAATAGAAGTCAGGCTTATTGGTCTGTAGTTACCTGGTTCGGTTTTGTCTCCCTTTTTGTGGATCGGTATTACGTTTGCTATTTTCCAGTCTGTCGGTACAACCCCTGTGTCAAGAGACTGTTGCATGATCTTGGTTAGCGGTTTGTAAATAACTTCTTTCATTTCTTTGAGTACTATTGGGAGGATCTCATCCGGCCCAGGGGATTTGTTTATTTTAAGAGCTCCTAGTCCCTTTAACACTTCTGCCTCTGTTATGCTAAAGTTATTTAATACTGGATAGGACAGGTCGACATGTGGGGCATGTTGTCCGTGTCTCCTTTGTAATAACCTGTGAAAAGTAATAATTTAATATGTTTGCTATTTTTTTTTCTTCATCTATGATTTTGCCATTTGTGCCTGCTGGTTTCCCCTTCCGAGGCACAGCTGCACCAGTCCCCTGCAAGAAAGGCAGAGCCGCACCAGTCCCCTGCAAGAGAGGCAGAGCAGCACCAGTCCCCTGCAAAAGGGGGAGACTACACGCTGCTCCCACCTCCGTCGCCAGGAGACTTCACGCTGCTCCCACCTTCACCGGCAGGAGCAGAGCAGCAGGAGCTGCCTCTACCTCCGCCACCTTCACCGGCAGGAGCAGAGCAGCAGGAGCTGCCTCTGCCTCCGCCATGTCCACCAGCAGAGAGTGAATGCCTGCTGGGTCCCTGTCCACCAGCAGAGGGTGAATGCCTGCTGGGTCCCTGTCCACCAGCAGAGGGTGAATGCCTGCTGGGTCCCTGTCCACCAGCAGAGGATGAATACCTGCTGGTATCACTTCCCCCACCAGCAGAGGATGAATACCTGCTGGTATCACTTCCCCCACCAGCAGAGGATGAATGCCTTCTGGTATCACTTTCCCCACCATCATGAGGAGAGGAGCGGGAGCTGCCTCTGCCTTCATCACCATCAGGGGGAGAGGAGCAGGAGCTGCCTCTCCCTTCACCAGAAGGACCAGGACTAGATGCTGGCGGTTCTCAGCAGCCCTTGCATAGGCTGCTGAGGGAAGCACGGGGAAGAACCGCCCAGCCGCAGAGGTCGAGAAGAGGGCCAACACCCGCACCCCAGTTTGTCCTGACTCCCTGCCTCGCTTCGCCCAAGGATGCCTGCCTCGCTTCGCCCAAGGATGCCTGCCTCGCTTCGCCCAAGGATGCCTGCCTCGCTTCGCCCAAGGATGCCTGCCACGCTTCGCTCAAGGATGCTTGCCACGCTTCGCCCAAGGATGCCTGTCTGGCATCGCCCAGGGCTGCCTGTCGTGCCGCATCGCCTGGGGCTGCCAGCCGCTCCGCATCGCCTGGGGTTGCCAGCCGCTCCGCATCGCCTGGGGTTGCCAGCCGCTCCGCATCGCCTGGGGCTGCCAGTTGCTCCGCATCGCAGCAGGAAGTACTGTGGCCGGAACCCCACCAAGGGGAGCTGCCGGCCACGAAGAAGGTGGGGGAGGTCAGGAGACCTGCTCCCACTGCAGCAGTTTCGCTGCCGGAGATCGTGGGGGAGGTCAGGAGACCTGCTCCCACTGCAGCAGTTTCGCTGCCGGAGATCGTGGGGGAGGTCCGGAGACCTGCTCCCACTGCAGCTTCTTCGCTGCCGGAAGTACTGTCGTCGGAGCCCCACAAAGGGGAGCTACCAGCTACGAAGAAAAGGGGAGAGGTCAGGAGACCAGCATCCCCCGCAGCAATTTCGCTGCAGGAGTGAACCAGCATGCTGTCAGCCGTGCCACTACCGGCAGGGGTGCTGACAGCATTGCCAGCAATGGGCCCACTGAAGCCTCCCTTCCCAGCCCTTGAGACTTTGTTCTGGACTGCTGGGTTTTTAAGGGGGGAGGTGACCATTGAGGCCATGTGTGCTTTGCACAGGGGGGGTATATGTGACGAAGTGCCCGCCCCTGTGTGTATTTTCTGTGTTATATGTTATATGTTACGTGTTGTGTGTAAATGTTGGTGTATAGCGATGGCTGCACGGGATATAAATGGGTGTGTGCAGCACGAGTATTTAAAATGTATATTTGTATTTAGGCACGAGGATGGCACAGCACTTCACGTGCAAGTAAAATGTAATATGTGAGCACGGGGAATTGCACTTTATTGATTCACGTGCAGTTGTACCGCGACTCCAAGTACAACTGCATAAAAGCAGCATGTTTTCACTCACTCGGGGTTGTGTGTTCGGTGAGTGGAGAACGGATGTGGAGAGGAGGTAAAGAGAATAAAGAGAATAATAATAAGTGTTTTCACTCACCGTGTTTGTCTGTTCGTTTGTCTGTTTACTGTTTAGTCCGTTTTGTTTATATATTTATTTTGGCGTAAGTGCCGTGCCGTGTGTTTTTGTTTGTACAACCTTTTTATTTTGCTGTTCTGTTTATTTATTAAATGCTGAGCGAAACCATTCGCTCAGCTCCACCAAACCACACCTCTCTGTCATTTTATTTCCTGGCTCTGGTCTGACGCCAGCCACTCCGGCCGTCTTTGTGACATGGTCTTACCTTAGTTGTTGCCCTTGTTTTGATGTGGTCTACCTTCTGTTTTTTTTTGTTTTCTCCCCGCTTCCTTTTTAGTTTAAATGTTTCTGCCATTGTCTTGCTAATTATCCATATAGCAATTCATCTAACCTGTTTGTTATAATTGAAATGTGGGTGTGATCGTTTTGCACTGAAGTTGTTGTTTCTTGAAAGTGTGGTTTTTCTCTTATGATTTGAATATTGGTTTGTGTACCAACACTTAGTTTTATTTGTTTTAGTCGCACATATTAGTTTTAAATGTAATATTTGATTGTTTTATATTGAAGTTTGGTTTATTGCTGTATGGTAATTTAATTGAAGGTCTAACTGCAGTATATAGTAATTTGACTTGTTCTATGAGAACTGATTGGATCAAACATTTTTGTTGGTTGCTGCAACTGTTTTTCTACCATTGTCCACTTTACTAAATATCCAGATCATTTTTATACTCCTTTTAAAAGTAAATATATCCTTAGCTGTTTCCTGGTTTCACTCTGTTCCCTATTGTAAGGAAAAATTGATGAAAACTGAAAAATAATATTAGTGAAAGTCAAAAATATGTTTATAGCTGTAATACAAGAATAGAACTATTGTACAGAGTCGTGCCACTCTGGGCTTCAGTGAGATTGGTAGAACTGAGCACCACACAATGCATTCACTTCAGTTTTGTAGATTCCAAAACACACCCTTTTAATGATGTAATTTATGACCCCTCCTCCTATACCTGTACGTGGCAAATCTCCAAGCCTCACACACATTCCTTTGCATCTGTATATTCTCTGAGGTTCTCCCATCCCCCCATGCAATCAAGCAGAGCAGAGCTGTAAAACCCCCCACATAAATGCCCATAAATGGTCATATTTGCTCTCAATCTAGTCAAACTGCATTCCAAAATACCCCACCTAAACTCTGTGCTCAATATCTCTCCATTGAAAGTACCATACTTACAATATTCTAACAATATGACTATGGACTATCAAATTTCCTTACAATCCTCCCTTAGATACTCTAAATATAATGTGGAGTAGTGGTTAGGGCTCTGGACTCTTGACCGGCGGGTCATGGGTTCAATCCCCGGTGGAGGACACTGCTGTTGTACCCTTGAGCAAGGTACTTTACCTAGATTGCTCCAGTAAAAACCAAGCTGTATAAATGGGTAATTGTATGTAAAAATAATGGGATATCTTGTAACAATTGTAAGTCGCCCTGGATAAGGGTGTCTGCTAAGAAATAATAATAATAATAATAATATATGAGAGTATCTCACCATCATACAGAGTACATAATAGTTCATATTCAATTACATAAGTGATACAAAATAATACAAACTTTATCAAAAGTAGTGATTTATAAGGAATTGATTTAAGATTGAATTTAATCCCAGAGACAAGCTTCTGTCTTAGGTTGTCTAGATGCATTCTAGATCTTACCCATCTTCGAATACCTGCCATTGATATAATTTGTTGCACAATTTGTTCAATTGACTCTGGTGTTAAGCCGTGGATGGAGCAGTGGATGTTGACAATGGTTCGGGTTAACAATTTCAGGTGACATGTTTACCACTGGGACCTGTACAGTGGCACTGCAGCAGAGTCTCTTGGAGCTTTTCAGGACTGGTGTTGAGGGATGAGCTAGTGTTTTTCATCTTTGCCAGGTGTTTCACATACCTAGATATGTGCTGCTTGGTTGTTGGATCCAGGGCGACTTACAATTGTTACAAGAACCACATTATACATTATTTCACATTATACAGATATCACATTATTTTAACATACAATTACCCATTTATACAGCTGGGTTTTTAATGGAGCAATCTAGGTAAGGTACCTTGCTCAAGGGTACAACAGCAGTGTCCTCCACTGGGGATTGAACCCACAACCGTGATGAAGCAGACTGTTTGGATCCATGCAGGAGCTGTTCACCATGGCTGAATAATCATGGTCAACCAGTTTAAGAATGTCCTTCTGTCCATTATATTTATTAAGAAGACCATCAATAGCCTCCTTCATTGGAACAGTCCATCTTGTGGTCCAGGACAAATACACGTCCACCAGTCTTAACAGGTGTTCTGTGGATTTTCTTTCTGGTAGACACCTGAGGAAGGGGTGGTGGAGATGGACTTACTGGTAGAAGAAAAGAAAAAAATAAATAACATTATATAGTTTAGTAAGTTGTGTATGTATGGAGGCTGTCTGGGAAGACTGCGGACTTGGAGCTGAGTTGGTCTCAGCTGGAACAGGCAACAGGATCACAGACATGTCCTCTTTCTTGTGTTTTCTGTGTTTATTCCAGTCTAGAGGTACAGGACGACAACCTGGTTGCACATACAGCAGCTCAAACCTCTCTCCTGTGTCTCTGGCTGAGATGTGCATCACTGGATATTTCTCATGATCAGTGACTCTGCTGGAGGCTGCATTCAGGTCTGCTATCAAAGCTGGGTCAAACACAGTTGGTAGCACCACATCTGGCTGTTTGAGGTCGACCAGCCTCTGGTAATTCTAGCGTGCCACGCCTGTCATACCCTGGGCTTAGAACAGCTCAGTAGAAACACGATTCCCAGTGACCCACTGAGCTTGGTGGAAATGGTAGCCTTCTTGCTGTGAAGTTCCTCCGATTGGAATCCATATAGGAACAGAAGCCCCTTGTCCCTGGACATGGTTTAGCTGCAGTGTTCCTCCGTACCTGTACAGGATTCCATCAGCCAGCTCAGGGTCACTTAGGCACCCAAGGAGCATATGGACCCTT
This sequence comes from Acipenser ruthenus, assembly GCF_902713425.1. Classification (NCBI taxonomy): domain Eukaryota; kingdom Metazoa; phylum Chordata; class Actinopteri; order Acipenseriformes; family Acipenseridae; genus Acipenser; species Acipenser ruthenus. Next base: position 4,031,106 of record NC_081243.1, on the reverse strand, counting down.
TGAATCCTCCAAGCTTTCAGCATGGATGGCTTAAACAGCAGTACGTGATTAACATCTTTGGCTGAGAAGAAGTTATTAAGGACTCTACTACTTCTACTCTTTCTACCAGTTCTTGTGGCCGAGAGATCCTCATCCTACAATGCTCTCAGATGTGCTGTTTGATGGGATTTGGTGGATCAATCCCACAGAAAGCATAAGCATCCTTGAGCTTTTGAAGGTCTTCTTGATCTGTAATGCAGAACGCGGCTGAATGAAACTGGCAGAAAGAGCCATAGAGAGGATGATGTTCTGAGACACACTCCCTGCAGAACCTTCTCATACAGTGGAACAAGTCCAGCTTATCTGTAATTGTCACACTGAACTTCACTCTTGAAGCACTGTTTTTAAGGAGGTATCCAGATGTCATCATCGCCTTCACAGCCTCAGTTGTGTTCCAGGCGTCCCACTGGAGGTGCTCACCAGGGTAGTGTTGCTCGATTCTAAAAGCCGCACAGCAGTCCCTGTGCGGCTTGCACATCTAGCAGGAGACAAAAAAGATGTGGAAAAGAGAAGTTAACATTTGTTGGTGCTGGGTGAACATTTATTGTATCACTCACAAGTCTAAAAAGCCAATTAACAAAAAAGTACAGACAAATAAACACATACGCTATTAATCATTGTTTTAATAATTGAAAACTCACCTATCTACCCTCTGGTATTGGGCCTTTTCCACACCAGCACCTTCGTATCTCTTGGCTAATCTAGCAGACATCGGCTGCAAAGACCTCTCACACTCAGACTGGACCATCACCCAGGAAAGGATCATACAGTTCTCATTCATCACAGTGTAAGATGACATGATGCCAGATGTCAGCTCCACTTTTCTGGCAATATTCCTGGTGTGGTCAGATCTGATCACCTGCCCAAACATGCCCTGCATCAGCTTATTAATTACTGGCTCTTGACGTTGATATTCTTGAAACAGACAGTCCGTCACATAGAAGGCAGGAATTAATATTCCACACCAGCCATCGGTCGTCATATTCACCAAAAGGAGCTGGTGTGTTGTCTTTTCTCAGGAACTGACTAATGGTTCTCTGGCCATACACTCCAGACTCACCATACCTGATGTTCTGCACATTGAGAAGGTAGGCAAGGTGCGCTCGCTCATATCTGAGGTGCATCAGTACCTGTGGCGGAGTGTCCCGCCCCTTTGTTTATTATTTATTTATATTATGATTTATATGACAGCAAAATTATTATTATTATTATTATTATTATTATTATTATTATTATTATTATTATTATTTATTTCTTAGCAGACGCCCTTATCCAGGGCGACTTACAATCGCAAGCAAATACAAATACATTCAAGTGTTACAATACAAGTCATACAATAAGAGCAAGAAATACAATAATTTTTTTTTCAAGTGTGACAAACCACAGTTCAATAATACAGCAGATAATAGTGAATGTTACATCAGGATATGATTAAATAGTGATAGTTACATCAGGATATGATTAAGTACAAAATACTACAGGTTAAACACTTGGCAGATTACAATATTCTGAAGTACAGGATTAAATGTAGTAAAATAGGGGGCAGATAAGAGCAAAATAAAGCATATTTAAATGAAGGGTGATAGTGTCCCAGGATACAACAGAGGAGTTCTACAGGTGCTGTTTGAAGAGGTGAGTCTTAAGGAGGCGCCGGAATGTGGTCAGGGACTGGGCAGTCCTGACATCTGTAGGAAGGTCCGCTGCGGAGCAAGGGTGGAGAAGGAGCGGGCTCGGGAGGCAGGGGAGCGTAGCGGAGGTAGAGCCAGTCTTCTAGTGCAGGCGGAGCGGAGAGGTCGAGTGGGGGTGTAGGGAGAGATGAGGGTCTGGACGTAGCTGGGTGCAGTCTGGTCAAGGCATCTGTAGGCTAGTACAAGAGTCTTGAACTGGATGCGAGCGGTGATCGGGAGCCAGTGGAGCGAGCGGAGTAGTGGAGTAGCGTGGGCGAAGCGAGGTAGAGAGAACACCAGGCGAGCAGCAGAGTTCTGGATGAGCTGGAGCGGATGGGTGGCGGACGCAGGGAGGCCAGCCAGGAGGGAGTTGCAGTAGTCTAGGCGGGAGAGTACCAGGGCCTGGACCAGGAGCTGGCTAGCATAGTTGGTGAGGAAGGGTCGGATTCTTCGGATGTTGCTCAGGAAGAATCTGCAAGTGCGTGCCAGAGTGGAGATGTGCTGGGAATAAGAGAGGCAGGGGTCCAGGGTGACTCCAAGGTTCTTAGCTGAGGAAGAGGGAGAGAGTGTGGTAGATTCCAGAGGAACAGAGATAGAGAGATCAGAGGAGGGGGAGGAGGAGGGAAAGAAAAGGAGGTCAGATTTAGAGAGGTTGAGTTTGAGGTGATGCAAGTGCATCCTGGAGGAAATAGCAGACAGACAGGTAGTGATACGGGAGGAGATGGTGGAGTCAGAGGTGGGGAAGGAGAGGAAAATCTGAGCATCATCATCATAGAAATGGTATGAGAAACCATAGGATGCGATGAGGGGGCCCAGGGAGCGGGTGTAGAGAGAGAACAGGAGAGGACCCAAGACTGACCCTTGGGGGACTCCAGTTAAGTGAGGGTGAGGTGTGGAGGTTGATCCACGCCAGGTTACCTGGTAAGTGCGGTTGGAGAGGTAGGAGGAGAACCAGGCCAGAGCAGTGCCAGAGATCCCCAGGTCAGCAAGAGATGATAGTAGAATAGAGTGATCAACAGTGTCAAAGGCAGCAGAGAGGTCGAGGAGAATTAGGACAGAGGAGAGAGAGGCAGCTCGGGCACACTTAAGTGAGTTGGTGACAGACAGGAGGGCGGTTTCAGTGGAGTGAGCAGAGCGGAAGCCAGATTGGAGAGGGTCAAGCAGAGAGTGGTTGGACAGGAAAGCAGAGAGCTGGCGGTGTACAGTCCGCTCGAGGGTTTTGGAGAGGAAGGGTAGGAGGGAGACAGGACGGTAGCTCTGGAGGGAGGTGGGGTCGAGGGTAGGTTTTTTGAGGAGGGGAGTGATAGAGGCTTTTTTGAAGGCAGAGGGGAAGATGCCAGAAAGTAGAGGTGTTGAGGAGGGAGGAGATGAAGGGGAGTAGAGCAGGAGCAGCAGCTTGAAAGAGGTGAGTGGGGAGGGAGTCCAAGGCACACGTGGTGGGTTTGTGACCCTGGAGCAGGGAGGAGAGGTCAGAGTCTGAGAGGGACAAGAAGGTGGAGAGGGAGGGCGAGTTAGTAGGGGATGTAGTGGGTGTAGGGGTTGGAGCGGGAGGGGGTGCGGGGGAGGGAGAGGTGTTAAAGAGTTTGCGGATATCTGAGATTTTAGAAGAGAAGAAGGAGGCAAAGTCGTCAGGGGAGATAGAGGAGGGAGGAGGAGGGGGGGGTTTAGGAGGGAGGAGAAGGTAGAGAATAGTTTACGTGGGTTGTTAGTGGAGGCTTGGATTACAGATTGGAAATAAGCACATTTAGCAGAGGAGAGAGTAGAGGAGAAGGAGGAGAGGAGAGTGCGGTAAAGGTCTAGGGCAGCAGGGAGTTTGGTTCTCTTCCATTTCTTTTCAGCAGATTGCAGTGTGATTCTTGCCGAGCGGAGCACAGAGGAGAGCCAGGGATGGGGAGGGGAGGGGCGAGCAGGTCGGGAGGTGAGGGGACAGAGGGAGTCGAGGGAGGAGGTGAGTGAGGAGAAGAGGGTGGAGGTAGCAGAGTCTACGGAGAGTTGTGAAAAGGAGTCGATAGGAGGGAGGTGAGAGAGAGCAGTGGAGGCAAGGACAGAGGGGGAGAGAGAGCGGAGGTTACGGCGAGAGGTGACAGTGGGGGTAGGAGGAGCAGGGAGAGGGGGGAGAGACAGAGAAAAAGAGATGAAATAGTGATCAGAGAGGTCCAGGGGGGTGACAGAGAGGGTGGAGGGGCAGCAGGCCCTGGAGAAGGTGAGGTCCAGTTGACGGCCAGCTTTGTGGGTAGGAGGGGACGGAGAGAGACAGAAGTCGAAGGAGTGAAGGAGAGGGAGGAATCCAGCAGAGTGGCTGGGGTTGGAGAGATGGATGTTGAAGTCACCCAACAGGACAGTCGGGGTAGGCAGGGAGGGGAGGGAGGAGAGTAGATAGTCGAGTTCATCCAGAAAGTGAGTGAGAGGCCCAGGGGGGCGGTACAGAACAATGAGCAGGAGTTGACAGGGAGAGGTTAGTTGGACTGCATGAAATTCAAAGGTAGTGACAGAGAGGGAGGTGAGATCGGAGGGGACAGAAAAGAGTAAGGAGGGAGAGAGGAGAAGACCCGTCCCACCTCCCCGTCCGGTGAGACGCGGGGTATGGGACAGGACGTAGAGAGAGGACAGGGCAGCAGGAGTAACAGTGTTATCAGGGGACAGCCAGGTTTCAGTGAGAGCAAGGAAATCGAGCGAGAGGTGGGAGGCAAAGGCAGAGATGAAATCAGCTTTGTTAGCAGAAGAGTGACAGTTCCAGAGTGCACCAGAGAGTGTGCGGGAGGGGGGGAGAGGCAGATAAATGAGGTTAGAGGGGTTGGAGGAGCAGCAGCGGAGGGAGGGCAGAGGACGAGGACGGGAGGACAGAACAGGGATGTGAGAGACAGTCATAGCAGGACAAGCAAGACAAAAGGCACAGTAGGAGCAGTGGGGTGGTGGCTACAGACCTGACTAGTAGATGGCTTCTTCCAGAGCGCTGTTAGGTGTGGATCTATTCGACCAGTGTCTTAGCGCAGGCCTCCCCTTGCTGGACTCCCACAGCTAGACTCCCGGCTCTTTTGTTGAGGCTCTTCGGTTTGCTGGCGCTTCTTGCTGGCGCTAAAATAAGCTGCTTGAATAAATGTTGTTACACCTGCTTGGCAGAAGAACCAACTAAACTGTGTGGAAACCAATCAAATAGCAAAATCAACTGCTAATCAATTTAGCCACTCACCTGGTACTAATCACACACAAACTCAGCCAATTCAAACACCACCTTACTAGGGTGTCAGCTTCAACAACATTACTGGGGAGTTGGTTCCAGACCCTCACAATTCTCTGTGTAAAAGAGTGCCTCCTATTTTCTGTTCTGAATGCCCCTTTATCTAATCTCCATTTGTGACCCCTGGTCCTTGTTTCTTTTTTCAGGTCAAAAAAGACATTGAAAGATACCACCGCTGTTTAAAAATGAATTGTTTAATTCGGTTACAGCTTTGCCACCACCACTACCAACTGTACAGCCTCATGCACTGCCTCCATTACCATTATTATCACTGGTGCCAGGACTTCCTCCATCAGCTCAAGGTATGCTGTCGGTATTTTATTGATATTATTTTGTAAAAGTTTTTTTAGATGATTATACTTGGCATTTGACCCCTAATGTTATTTTCCATTAGATTCACTTGCAATTTGAACTTGAACACCTGTTTATTGCCTTTCCTTTACAAATACTAATATCCACGTATTATAAAAAATAAAAATAGGTTATAGTGAGTGTTCTTTGTTGTTGTTGTTGTTGTTGTTGTTGTTGTTCTTTGTTTACTGAAATAGTTACATACCTGGCTGTTGAGAAGGAGGAGCAGTTGGAGGGGGAACAGAAACTGTTGAGGTAGCTCTTGTAGATGGGATGATGTTACCCTGGCTTTTCTTTATGAGGTACCTTTTGAAGGTTATGCATTTCTGTACCTGGGGCACACTTTCTGCTCATTATAAATGCATCATAACCATCAGCTCTTTTGGTCCATATGTCTCCCCAGGTGTTTTCTGCATGTACACCAAACCCAAAAAGATTATCATCTTCTGATTTAGCAGGTGGAGTATCTTTCCTGTGTGCCTCATACTTCAGAAGAGCATTTATTTCAGAGTGGCTCAGCGAGTATTCCACAAAGGACAGTAGGTTGTCCTTGCTGTGTCCTTCTGTTACAAGGACCCCTTTATCCATCTCCTCCTGCAAATGTTTAATAAGGTAGATAGTTTAGCCTACATTGTTTTCTAGCAATGGTCTGAATGCTTTTCCCTTGTACAGGCCAAATTGCAAGATGTACTTGACCAACACTTCTATTTTGTCCGATGCATCTCCTCTTAGACACAACATCACTGGCATTACTTTTCATAGTCTCCTGGCATAAAGGTTTAGATTTGTCCCTGAGGGATGGGTCATCCTTCAAGATTTTTGCTGCTTCCGATGGATCCTGGTGTAAATACCCTAATGGTCCCTGTGACAGTGTGGCTGAGATGTGACGTCAGGCCAGAAGCAGGAACCAAAACAAACTGACACCAAATACTGCAGTTCAAAAATAAAGACGCGGGGTGCCGTTTATTTAAATAATACAAAAATAAATAAAAAGTTTAAACACAAAACACAGTGCTCACAGAGCGAAATAAAATATTTAAACAAAACAAATCTCATACACAAAATAAACAATACCGGTCAGGCTGGGCAGTAGCCTTCACTGATCAGGTCTTTCTTTTAAGTTTCGTTTCTCTCTTGCTCTCTCCGCTCTCACTCCTAACACCCACCCGGAGTGCAGAGAGCTGCAGGTTTATATATCGTGGCCTAGGGGTTTAACTGGCTAGGAATTATTCTATTACCCCTCGGCCACAATCTGCATGAGTTTATTAATTATTCCTGGCACAAGGACGAGCACCAATCTCACCTCTGTCAGAACACGTTTTAAAATAAACAAAACAAGAGCACGGCTACGCCGTCATATTTAAATACAATACATAAATACAAAAACAATAAGAAAACACACGGCGCTTTGCCATCATATAAACCCATAATAATAATAATAATAATAATAATAATAATAATAATAACTAGAGTTGCTAGCAACTATAAAGGCTTCCATCCATGCAGTTATCGTGAAATTTAAGTGCATTGTTTATTATAGATGAAACGTTATCATCACAACTTTCAATTTTGGCACAAATATGAGAAGACTTTAGAAAATTGCCCGAAATTTTCATTAAATCCAAGATGGCTGCCACACCATGTGACCAAAGGCCACCATATTGACCAGGGCACAACATCACATAGTCCTCTACATCCGTGTAAAAATTTCGTGCATTTTGGTGCAGCCAATAAGAAGTTATAGGCAGTTTTATAGCCAGTTGCATATGTTGATTATGTCATGCATCACCGTTTGACCTTTAGGAGTGGTCAGAGGTCACGGGCGATGACATTTTTTCATAGAGGACATATGACTTCCTATACGTGTTCCATTATAACTATGACCCTGTCAGCACGCCCTAGGAGTTCAAATTTCAACGTAAATTCCAATATGGCCGCTGCGCCGTGTGAGCAATCTGTTTCAATCTTCCGCAGTTATTGCTTTCCAACGGTCTGTACAATTGTGTTGACACTGAAGAGCATAAGTGCAATGGTGTTCTTGTTATGGGTTGCAAAAGTATTTTTACAATTATCAATATGGCCGCCAAACCATGTGACCAAAATGTATCATTTTCATATCACCAGTACTTCACATGAGTCTCTAGGGTCATATAAAGTTTCATGACTGCAGTGTATTGCACCTTGGATTTATGCACGAATGTATGAAAATGGAGCCGTCGTGAAACGGTTATTTGCGCGCAGCGGCCATGTTTTTTTAACGAAAAAGCGTGGATTTTACAAACGGTAGAAAGGACCTGGTCATGAACATGCGTGCCAATTTAGGTATCGATTGACGTTGCGGTTTAAGACATGAAGATTGTTGAATATTTGGCGCCAATCCAGCGAGCGGGCAAAGTAATTGTTCAATCGACCTCGATTGAACATAAGTTTTTTATAGGCCATTGCTGCACTATCTGCTGCCATTGTCACAGTTCCACCTTAAGTTGTTTTTAACGGCAAGAGTTTTGAAAAATTCCCAAAATTTCCACAAGATCCAATATGGCGACCAAACCATTTGACTTTTTCATTCGGGGAACGCCAGTCTGGTTGTCCAGCCATAGGCATCTACAAAACAAATACAAAATAACACAGGGGCGGAGGGGGAACCCGTTCTAAAAATAAATAAATAAATAAATATATTTACATAGCAGGGCTTTCTACCGCCCTACTACAGTCCCTTTTGGGAATTTCACAGCAACTTTTCCAGGAAAGAACACATCCAGTCTTCGAGACATTGTATTTACCTGTGTGATGTTGAACATACATAGCATATCTTATAATGGATACATACTGAATGGGTGCTTGCTTTACTGCTTTGTATCTGCACTACTTATATATGCTCTTAATTGTAACTGTATTTTGCTTTGTATTGTTCTTGCACTTGCCTGTTTTGCACTTACTTGTATCTGCACAGGTTGCATTTGCTTTAATTGTAGCTATATTGTAATTGCTCTTACTTGTAACTATATTTACATTTTTGAACTTGCACTTACATTATTGTAAGTTACCGTGGATAAGGCATCTGCTAAGCAAACAAATAATAATAATATAAAATCAGTTATCAATCCATATTAACGGTATATAGAATATACATTAGTTTTATATAATATATAGTTAGAATAGCTCCTGTTTGACGTTTACTCACTCGTACAATAATAATAATAAACAATAACAACAATAATCGCATTCTAAACTCTGTTACTCCGAGCTATGCACGAAAGCTGTGCAGTTTACAGCAGAACGATGTTTAATAATAATGACTATAAAATCAATTATCAATCCATATTAACAATATATATAGTTTACTCACCCATACAGTAATAATAATAATAAACAACATTTACCGCAGTCTTAACAATTTCACTCTGAGCTACGCCGCGATCAAGTTATGTTGATATCTCACTCACTGTACTCACTCTGGAGCATTCGAGGCAGGAGCTCTTGTTTAGGCACAGACCTGCACAACAGCGCCAAAACCATGTGGCGGCGGCAGCAGTATTACAGCCGTAGTGGTTTAGCACTACCATAGACAATGGATGGGAAATCGTTTAGGGTGTTTTAGCTAAACCAGGGTTCCCTTTCAATTCGAAAATAACTATTGGGTTACATTATTAATGTTGCATTGCATGCAGTACTATATAGTACAGCATACTAAGTTTTTGGACGTTCACAACTATTTGTATTCACTGGCAAGGAAAGCGGTTGGGGGTCACTCCCCCTCCTCAGGGTCCCGGGAGGCATCGCAGCAGATGGCAAAAATGTGGCTGCATAAGCCCTTTCAGCCAAAGTGCCCACAAGAGCACCAGTGGTGTAGGACACCACCGCAGCATCAAGCCCGTCCAGGGAGAACTAAGACATCTCCCGGAAGTACAGCAGCGCCCAGCTAGCCTACCTTTGTGAGGCTGCAGCGCGGAGGATAGCGTCCTAGAGGAGATAGTAGCTCACACCCTCACGGCTCCGGTCAGGCCCCTACATTCCCTCACAGCTCCAATTCTGGCAACTGTGCACCGACGACGCTTGGGTGCAAAAAAACATTTTCACCGGTTACACCCTTCAATTCCAGTTACCCCCCCACCCTTTCGGGGAGTGGTGGTAACTCCAGTGAAGGACTTTGCTCAGTCTTCAGCTCTGAATGTGGAAATACAAGCATTGCTCAGCTATCGTGCTATTCAGCAGGTAGACCCTGCTCTGGTCGAGCAAGGGTTCTATTCAAAGTACTTCCTAGTACCCAAGAAGGACAGCGGGCTCCGCCCTATTTTAGACCTGCGAGTACTGAACAAATACCTATGGGTGTTATCGTTCAAGATGCTTGCGCACCGGCACGTCATCCAGTCTGTCCGTCGCAGTGAATGGTTCACCACCGTGGACCTAACAGATGCGTACTTCCACGTTCCCATCTGTCCGGGTCACAGGAAGTACTTGCGTTTCACCTTTCAGGGCAAGGCATACAAATTCCGTGTCCTTCCATTAGGCCTGTCACTGGCTCCCTTGAGGCGTCCGACTGCTGAACTATCTGGACGACTGGCTCGTCTGCGCGCAGTCGAAGGAGCAGGTGGCACAGCACACAGTGATGGTTACAGACCATCTCCAGTGGCTAGGTCTGAAGGTGAATTCAGAAAAGAGCCGTCTCGTGCCGAGCCAAGAGACCGAATTTTTGGGTCTGCATCTGGACTCAGTGTCCATGGAAGCAACCCTGTTGACACAAAGAGGTTGATGGCTGTCACCTCGCAAGCCCTTCCCTTGGGCTTACTACATCAGAGACCTCTACAGGCCTGGTTCAATGCCTTCGCGTTGCATCCGCGGAGAGACAAACACCGCAGGTTGAGGGCATCCCGAACCTGCTGGGAAGCACTGCGCTGGTGGAAAGTTCCGTCGAACATCCGCCAGGGCATACGTTTGGGTCCTAGAACCATGGCATACGAACAATTGTTCTGTTTGCCTCATGCTCCTCGTACGGTCAATATAACACCATAATGCCCGCACCGGGCAGAGCACATGTAATCGTTCTTCCTCTGGAGAAGAGAAGGGGGGAGGATGGAACGCCATCAACTCCACTGACTGGTTCACATGGAACGGGGATATGACCTTGGGCAAGAAAGCCGGATTTGGACGCATGGAGACTCTAGATCCGTCTCCTGCGAAGCGAGTACAGGATGGATGCACTGTTAGTGCTTGTAACTCGCCCACACGTTTCGCTGATACCACTGATAGCAGAAACACGGTCTTCATAGACACAAGCTTCATATCCACACTGTGGAGAGGCCTTGGTAAGGGCGTCTTGCACCTTTTAAGAACTGAGATGCCAGAAAATGGCAACCCGGTGATAAACCGTCAATGCGTACATGGCAAGCCGATATGGCAGCTAAATACACCTTAAGTGTAGAGGGAGATTTCCCTTCATCTAACAGTTTCTGTAGAAACTGTAATATCACGGCAATAGGGCAAGATATTGGGTCATGGCCATCATCCAGACACCAATCTTGAAACAACTGCCATTTGTACGTGTAGAGGGCACTCTCACACTCTGAATGTTCGAAATAACCACCGTCGATAGCCCTAAGGCTGACAGGCGCTCCCGTTCAAGGGCCAGGCCCATAGCTGCAGGAGCTCGGGATTTGGGTGCCATAACCTAGGAGTTTATGTTGACTCAGAAATGTCTTCATCTAAAGAATGTGGGGAAGCTATAAAAAAGGACAACAAGATGCTAGGATATATTGCGAGAAGTGTTGAATTTAAATCAAGGGAAGTAATGTTAAAACTTTACAATACATTAGTATGACCTCTTACCTAGAATATTGAGTTGAGTTCTGGTCACCTCGTTACAAAAAGGATATTGCTGCTCTAGAAAGAATGCAAAGAAGAGCAACCAGAATTATCCCAGGTTTAAAAGGCATGTTGTATGCAGACAGGCTAAAATAATTGAATCTATTCAGTCTTGAACAAAGAAGACTTTGCGGTGATCTGATTCAAGCATTCAGAATCCTAAAAGGTATAGACAATGTCGACCCAGGGAACTTTTTTGACCTAAAAAAAGAAACAAGGACCAGGGGTCACAAATGGAGATTAGATAAAGGGGCATTCAGAACAGAAGATTGGAGGCACTTTTTTACACAGAGAATTGTGAGGGTCTGGAACCAACTCCCCAATAATGTTGTTGAAGCTGACACCTAGGATCCTTCAAGAAGCTGCTTGATGAGATTCTGGGATCAATAAGCTACTAACAACCAAACGAGCAAGATGGGCTGAATGGCCTCCTATTGTTTGTAAACTTTCTTATGTTCTTATGTAAACAAAAACAAGAAGCATCTTCACGACCAAGAGGATTCAGTTTTACAACAAAGACTTATCTTGACGTGTGTGGAAAGCAGTAAGTTTAATGTAATTCCATCATCTTTTGAATAATGCCAGTGAATACAAATAGTTGTGAACGTCCAACAGCTTAGTATGCTGTAGTATATAGTACTGCATGCAATGCAACATTAATAATGTAACCCATGTTTGCTTATGTAGGCCTATTTTTTTAATTTTGGGTAGTTATTTTTTTAGCAGTTGAACTAAATTGGTCAGTAACTTAATTATTATAATCTGTATAAAGATCTTTAGAATTGTTGATAGCATACCCCTATGAAAATGTACCGTGGTAATTGTACCACTGGATTTTGGAAGAAGGAATGATGGTATCATGGTATCAGTACAACGGTATTGTATACTATATGTATATATCCTATACCATCATTGTACAGTTACCTATTATGGTACTATAATGCAGTACAACCATAATAATACAATAGCATAGCTACACTATACCAGGGTACTAGAAAGTGGTATTCAGTATTTGCATAGAACTACATTTCCCATCATCCTCCTGCTCCTGTATCTATGATGGGGTGGAAGTGGTAAATGTAATTCTGACGTTCTTCTGATGGGTACATTTGAAGCCATCTTGGAAACTGAGCACTTTGGACAGCAATTTAATAGGGTAAAAAATGGTCAGGATGTCAAAAAAAATAATAAAAACAATACACACTCACCTTATTTAAACAGTTGTAGAACGCCCCCTTTGCTAGTATCTGGCCACTTTATTTACACGTCAGTGATTTGACCAATCAGTATATTAAACTTAAACTTATATATTAAACTTGTATATTTCTTAGTGCCCTTATCCAGGGCGACTTACAATTATTACAAGATATCACATTATTTTTACATATAATTACCCATTTGTACAGTTGGGTTTTTACTGGAGCAATCTAGATAAAGTACCTTGCTCAAGGGTACAGCAGCAGTGTCCCCCACCTGAGATTTAACCCACGCCCCTCCGGTGAAGTCCAGAGCCCTAACCACTACTCCACACTGTATTATATTTAAGGAATTTTGTTATAAGCCTATAATCATTATCCTTCAAGCTTTGAAACATATCTGCATCACGGAAACACATTGTTCTCAAAGTGTCTCTCATTCATTGTACTGATACTTCATTGTATGAAGCCGTGAGCTTGGAAAGAGTGGAGCAGACACTGATTGGCTGTGAACACGAGCAGTCCGACTCTGATCCAATCAAAAAACGTCTCTTGTGTTCCTATTACAATATGAAAGTAAGCGCTACTTTCTTATACCAAAAAAGTTGTGAAAAAAAAATCATCACATTTTGAATTGATTCTAAGCAATTGGATAACATTGAAAATTCCGCGGGCGGAGACTAATTCCGTGATTTGTTCCGCAATCGCAGAATCCTGGAGGGACTAGATAATGTAACAACTTGCCAACCTATAATGTAATAACTGGCATGAATTAGCTATGAAGTATACAAAGTTATTTATTACATTATCAGTTAGACGGGTATTACATTATCATGTAAGTCAAGTTACTTAATTATCAGTGAAACAAATGATTACATCCACCCAAGGGCGTAGGTTTGGTTTGAACATTGGTGGGGACACAATTTTTTAGGGGGGCGGAGTCACGGTCGCTAGGGGGGTTAGGGGGCATGCCCCCCCGGGAAGAAATTTTTTAGGAGACAGCTGTTAAATGGTAACTTCTGGTGGCTGAAATGAATGCTGGACATGAATCGAGGACAATCTGAGTGACATGAAGTTGGCTGGTATACACTTAAAACACTATGATAAAGTGTCCCTCCTGGAAGCTGGTTTGACATCCCTGCTATAGAATTACTAATAACCTGAATTATAACCTATCCCAGCCTTACTGTAAGCTACCAATACCCCTGGCGCTACAAGCATGAGCACATGCACGCTCACGTGCTCTGCCTGCCTCTCCTGTGTCTGTGCTGCTGCTCGTACCTGGGTGCATTGCTTCATTCACCTGATAAAATAATAAATTGATGCATGCCATATAGAGAGAAAATATATGGCTATGCTAACTTTATTTGCTGAGTATTACTATACAGCATTAGCCTACTATCATATCACAATGTGTCTCAAACAATAATATATCTCAAAACTGAGTCTAACACTTTCACTGTTATAATCACGAAGCCATTACAGACCTCACCTGCGACCCTGTTGCTCCACCTGCCTCTGTACTGCTTTTACCAGGCTGCACTGCTTCACTCGCCTGATAAAATGATAAATTGATGCATGCTGTTTAGAGAGAAAGTATGACTCTGCTAACTTCATTAGTAAATTATTTTTTAATTTGCTATGAGAATCAGTATCAATTGTGTTTATTACTTTAATAACATCTTCCTACTTACACTTTGACTTTTTGTAAAAAAAACTTCCTTATGTCCATCTTTCTTTTTTTGGTTGCTATTATGCTTTAGTCACCTAAAGCCAAATTGAAGTGATTAGCTAACGTTAGTTGGATGACGATATCAAAACATGCTCACGCACACTCACACACTCTCTCTCTCTCTCTCTCTCTCTCTCTCTCTCTCTCTCTCTCTCTCTCTCTCTCTCTCTCTCTCTCTCTCTCTCTCTCTCTCTCTCTCTCTCTCTCTCTCTCTCTCTCTCTCTCTCACACACACACATAATGATTTAGCTGTGAAACAAGCTAGCTAGCCACCAAGGACATGGGGTTAGCAGCAACCAATGGGTCGCTAACGTAATAGGTAGGTAGGTCGGTAGGTTTATTCACTCAAACTATGTTGCTGACGAGCTGACAATACCTTCAGCCCCGGCACCTGGCTTTCATTCAGTCAGTGGCTCACACTCATATCAGCCTGACCGACAAGCGGCAGCTTCAGATGAGCGTCTTTCCAGAGTCCAGCCTAAGTCAGCGGGTATCAACCTTTTTTTACTCACGCCCCACTGAAATTTATTTGTATATCTGTCGTCAACCCCCCCCCCCCCCCCCCGGTTAATTTGACTTTTTAATATATATATTTTTATTACTGCCTATATAATATAGTGCATTTATTTAGCCGCCTGGATAGTCACACTGTCCATTCAATCAAATACATATGTTCGTGTTTGCTTTTTACACACACGATACAAAAATATCAAGCAAGGAGTAAGTTAGTTACAAAGGGAGGAAGGCGGATAGAAATAATGTGACAACGCATTAACCAACAAACACAAACTAAATATCGAATTAAACTGATTATATTTATTCTTATTTTTTAAAATAAATGTGAAAATTGTGGCACAATATACACCGTTTAAGAATGACTAGAATTTTTTTTTTAATTTTAAACCCGGAGATTTACCTTTCATCCCCGAGTCCTTGTGCACTTTCACACTTCAATGAAAACAACACACTCTGCTGGTCCCTGACCTCAGCCATGCACTGAGTCCGTTTACAGTGATGCATTATGGAAGGGCCTAAGCCAATCAAATTAGCGTTTTTTTTTGTTTGTTTTTTTGGAGGAGGGAGGAGTAACGAGGGGGGGCTTGAGAGAGTTAACCCTATGTGGAGCAGATAAAATGACTTGACAAAAGACGTTTCAGATTTATCAAAATTATTGGTAGGGACAATTCAACGGTCCCTTGACATTGGTAGGGACATGTCCCTACCGTCCCTAGCTAAATCTACGCCGGTGCATCCACCGGTGGCATATTAGAGGCTTTGACGTCTTTAAGAAGCATTGAAATCGCCCCCCATTCCCAGTCTCCTAGCTGCCGGCTCGCCTAGCCTTACTCTGTGGTCTCATTGATCACTGCTCTATGGATCCAGCTGTCAGCCTCCTTGTTAATGCGAATGGGCTCTGCTCGTCCCTGCTTCAGTCGGTCTTTATAGTTACAACCCAGAAAAACTCAGCCTGAAAAAGACTCAAGCAACCGCATACCCCAGTGTACTGGATGTCAAACTCAAACTCTCTAAATCTGACCTCCTTTTCTTTCCCTCCTCCTCCTCCTCCTCCTCCTCTGATCTCTCTATCTCTGTTCCTCTGGAATCTACCACACTCTCTCCCTCTTCCTCAGCTAAGAACCTTGGAGTCACCCTGGACCCCTGCCTCTCTTATTCCCAGCACATCTCCACTCTGGCACGCACTTGCAGATTCTTCCTGAGCAACATCCGAAGAATCCAACCCTTCCTCACCAACTATGCTACCCAGCTCCTGGTCCAGGCCCTGGTACTCTCCCGCCTCGACTACTGCAACTCCTTCCTGGCTGGCCTCCCTGCGTCCACCACCCGTCCGCTCCAGCTCATCCAGAACTCTGCTGCCCGCCTGGTGTTGTCTCTGCCTCGCTTCGCCCACGCTACTCCACTACTCCGCTCGCTCCACTGGCTCCCGATCACCGCTCGCATCCAGTTCAAGACTCTTGTACTAGCCTACAGATGCATTGACCAGACTGCACCCAGCTACCTCCAGACCCTCATCTCTCCATACACCCCCACTCGACCTCTCTGCTCCACCTGCACTAGAAGACTAGCTCTACCTCCGCTACGCTCCCCTGCCTCCAGAGCCCGCTCCTTCTCCACCCTTGCTCCGCAGTGGTGGAATAACCTTCCTACAGATGTCAGGACTGCCCAGTCCCTGACCACATTCCGGCGCCTCCTTAAGACTCACCTCTTCAAACAGCACCTGTAGAACTCCTCTGTTTGTATCCTGGGACACTATCACCCTTCATGTAAATGTGCTTTATTTTGCTCTTATCTGCCACCTATTTTACAGCATTTAATCCTGTACTTCAGAATACTGTAATCTGCCAAGTGTTTAACCTGTAGTACTTTGTATTTAATCATATCCTGATGTAACTATCACTATTTAATCATATCCTGATGTAACTATCACTATTATCTGCTGTATTATTGAATTGTGGTTTGTCACACTTCTACTTTGTTTGAACAAAAGTTATTGTATTTCTTGCTCTTATTGTATTACTTGTATTGTAACACTTGAAATGTATTTGCTTACGATTGTAAGTCGCCCTGGATAAGGGCGTCTGCTAAGAAATAAATAATAATAAAAATAATAATAATAATAATAATAATAATAATAATAATAATAATAATAATACACAGTCAAAAAGATAACTCAATCTCTTTTCATATCGTTCGTGAGTTCCCCGTCTTTTCTGTGGCTTTTTCCTGTCTCTCTCCGCTCTTCGTCCCTTTTTAAGCATAACAAGGTAATTTTAACCTGCTGCAAGTTATCCAATTAATTATTCAATTACATCAATCAGGTACACATTAAGACGAATATCAAATTATTTTTTTAAACTCAATCGTGCAGTTAAAAATGACAATACTCAATAATAATTAATGCTCAACATCAAAATGATTAATCACACCTTTGACATATTTTTTAATTCGTCGAAACATTAAAAAGAAAAAAGTTTCCTCGGCACTCAGTTGTACAGCACTGTTTGTTTTTGACGAGACTCAGCCGCACATGCACAGGACTGCTTTCTGCTTTTAGTACACATGCACAGTACAAGGCAGCGAGATCGGATTTGAAAAGGATTTGAATTGAGTGTAACCGACGTCTGCAAATCCACTTACCTGGAATCGTATTCCAGAGAAAAAGCCAATTCCACAATCTGACTGCAGAGTTTACAACAGCATTTCTGAATCTGATTACCCTGTAGTCAGATTCGAACAGGATTTGAAGTGCCATGTAAACGCACAGAAGGAGAGAGAGAGAGAGAGATAAGCCATGAAATCATGGTCATG
The DNA here is from genome assembly GCF_902713425.1 of Acipenser ruthenus. Taxonomy (NCBI): domain Eukaryota; kingdom Metazoa; phylum Chordata; class Actinopteri; order Acipenseriformes; family Acipenseridae; genus Acipenser; species Acipenser ruthenus. The sequence goes on along the minus strand of NC_081243.1, from coordinate 4,013,694 downwards.
TTAAGAATTCCTCTCCTCTCTCTCGCCAGGTGAATCAGTTTCCCTCATTTCTTCTTCCCACTTTGCTGATTAATAATCAACACAAACTGTTCTTCAATTTTAAGTGTCAATCACTGTAGTCAGTCTCTATGTTTCTGTCGCCTTGTCTAGGGCGACTGTATTGTTACAGTATGATATTGCATTATTTTTTACATACAAATTATGGTACTGTCACAAAGACGGCCGGAGTGGGTGGCGTCAGACCAGAAGCAGGAAATAAACAGACAGAGAGGTGTGGTTTGGTGGAGCTGAGCGAATGGTTTCGCTCAGCATTTAATAAAACAGAACAGAAAATAAAAGGTTTTAAACACAAAACACAAGCACAAAACAGGACACGGCACTATACGCCAAAATAAAGAGACAAACAAAACAAACACGGTGAGTGAAACACTTATATTTACGTTCTTACTTTCTTTTACTATTTAGTTTCTCCTTCTCCACACTCGTTCTCCACTCACCGAACACCCAACCCCGAGTGAATGCTACGTGTCTCTATATATACTGTTGTGCTGGGATTCAATTACCAATTAATTATTCACTTGAATCCCAGCACGTGAATTCATTACGTGCAACCCCGTGCTCACATATTACATTTAACCAGCACGTGAAGTGATTTGTGCCCTCCTAGTGCCTAAATACAAATCTACATTTTTAACTCACACGTGAAACACAGACCCATTTATATCCTGTGTACCAATGACTATACACCAACATTAACACACGCACGCACCATACAACACATAATATGCACACAGGGGCGGGGCACATTGCCACAGTACCCATTTATACAGTTGTGTTTTTACTGGAGCAATCTGGGTAAAGTACTTGCTTGCTTGCTCAAGGGTACAGCAGCAATGTGTCCCCCCACCTGGGATTTGAACCCACACAAGACCGTCAGGTCAAGAGTCCAGAGCCCTATAACTACTACTCCACACAACTACCCAATGAAGAAAACGTTGACTTTAATGATATTTGTTTTTTTTACCCAGACAGTGGTTTTTATCCCTTGTAACCCAATGACCCACCAGTAAACGTTAAAAAATAAGCAACCCACTTTAATTTTGAGCAATGATATAATGTTACTTTAGAAGTCTGTTTCCTTTGGAATGTGACCCAAATTCTGAGCAGCAGACTGATGGGAACATGAATAATAATAACAGTGCTGTGGCTCAGAGCAATAAGGATTATTCCAGAAGCCATTCCTAATTCAGGGTCTGGGGTTGCCAAGAAATGTTAGAATTATATGGTAATGATAATTGTTAAATGAAATCTTCTCAATGGCCAAATCGTGACGACCCACCTGAGCATGCCTCACCACCCACGGGTTGAAAACCTTTTTTCTAACCCAGAGGTTGGAGAGCCTCAGGGTCTCCTGGTTTTTGTTTTACCCACCAAGCCTCTTAATAAGTTCATTGACTCAATGGTTGGGGCTTAATTGGTCAGAATTCCCATGTTGTTCCTGCAGGTATTTAGCAATTGATAATTTAAAAAAGTGGTTCTCAACCCTGGTCCTGGAGTACTTAACTGAACCCTGAATTGAACTAATCATTTGTTTAATGAATTTGACTTTTTCAGTTGTGCAGCTTCTAAAAAGTTGGAGAAGTATCTTATACAATTTTATACTTAACTTAAAACCCAAACTGTTTTAAAATAATTAAAAAGCTGTGATTAGGCAAATTATTAGTTCAATTGAGGGTTCAGTTCAGAGCTCGGTTGAAACAAAAACCAGCAAGGCAGGCAGGGGTCTCCCAGGACCAGGGTTGAAGACCACTGATTTAGAGATACCTACAAGACAACAACCTGCAGGGTTGAGGCTCTCCTGGACCAGGTTTGGCTGCCATTGTTCAAACAAAGTCGCCTATATTACCTAGGGCCAGGATTCCAGAAAGAATCCAAAAGGTCCAACATCACAGTAACCCGGCAGAGGTGCATTTCCAGAAGAGCTTATGCCAGAAGAGGACATTTGTCAGGTTTGCTGTGAAAATGTCCAACTTAGTCCACTGACCCTGATCTCAAACACAGCAAGAATCATCTCTTTTCACGGCGTTAAAGAAAGTAAGTGCACCTCAATGCAACGTCTTGCAATGTTTTTTTTTTTTTTTTAAATATATAGCAGTTAAACTTTTGTGAAAGTTCATAAACACTGTGTATGCAGATTTTCTCACGGTCATGGAAAATCCTGGAAAAGTCATGGGGGGGGAATTGTCATGGAAAATAGCCAGAAATTGATAATATAAAAATTGTATTTTCACTCCAGGCAGCTATTTCAGATTAATGGATTTTTAGAATGTCACAGGGCACTTTTTTCATCATGTTACACTGATTCAATGAAAAAATATCACATGAGCAGGTCTGACTGTATAACCTTCAGCCATGTTCATGTACAGCCGCCTCCAGAATTATTCACACCCTTGATTCAATGTTACAAAAAGTTTTAGCAGCAACAAAAAGTGTACATATTTTTTTTGCATAAATCCATGCAAACATGAAACATTGTCAGACTATCCTTGTTAGATGTCGCAAAAACATTTCTGTACAAAGTTATTGCATTTTAATGTTTAGGGATGTGAATAATTTTGAACCATCAGTTTTTTAAATAACATGCAAATATGTTAGACATTTTTGCGAACTGAAAATATTGTCTGAAAATATTAATGTTTAAATTAATTTATGCAACACATACTGAATATACACTTGCATTCATTTTGCTAAAACCCATTTTAGTCTATGAAGGGTGTGAATAATACTGGAGGCAGCAGTATGTATGCATGTATGAGTGTATATGTATGTGTGTATATGAAGTTTATATGCAAACAAAGTAATGCTGCAATTTTTTCAAATTTTATGACAACTTACATTTCTCAGATGTCAAGACCTTTTTCCCACAATGCCCTCAATGCTTCATGCTGTACCGATACCAGGAATGGAAAGCCGGTTTGCACAATTTGGACGATCAAGTGGTGCTGACCATAAAATTGTGCTACTTTATTCGAAAATCACTCACGGTAATGCAAACACTGCAGTGATTTTTTTAATATGTAATCAGTTTCCCTCGCATATAATTATACACATACACTGCTGTGCAAAAGTCTTAGACAATATTCAGGAGTTCTAATATTTTACAGTGGCTCTCAAAAGTATTCACCCCCCCCCCCCCTTGGACTTTTCCACATTTTATTGTGTTACAACATGGAATCAAAATGGATTTAATTAGGAGTTTTTGCCACTGATCAACACAAAAAAGTCCATAATGTCCATAATGTCCATAGCTACCATACAGTATACTGTACGAGACAAGTACAATATATCCCATTGATAGCTACCATACAGTATACTGTACGAGACAAGTACAATATATCCCATTGAGAGCTACCATACAGTATACTGTATGAGACAAGTACAATATATCCCATTGAGAGCTACCATACAGTATACTGTACAAGACAAGTACAATATATCCCATTGAGAGCTACCATACAGTATACTGTACAAGACATGTACAATATATCCCATTGAGAGCTACCATACAGTATACTGTACAAGACAAGTACAATATATCCCATTGAGAGCTACCATACAGTATACTGTACAAGACAAGTACAATATATCCCATTGAGAGCTACCATACAGTATACTGTACAAGACATGTACAATATATCCCATTGAGAGCTACCGTACAGTATACTGTACAAGACAAGTACAATATATTACTTGCAGTTTGTACTTGTCTTGCACAGTATACTGTATGGTAGCTCTCAATGGGATATATTGTCTTCTTAAAGAATTCTCTGGCATTGCGAATCTGTTGGGATTCCATGATTTGGTCGACGATCCTTTTTTTGATAGCCTCCGTCTCACAATCATCAAAACATATCCAGTGCTCGACAACTTTGGAGTTCTCAAATTTTATTTCTCCTGGGGACATTTGATCGGGATCACTATGCATGAATTCTGGCCTCGGAAAAAGGATTCGAAACCCAACTTTCCACAAGTTGTCCTTTACTTACATCGAGTGTCTTCAGTAGGTAGCCTCTGTAGCTGTTCAACAAGCCTGTTAACTGGTCATTGTATAGCTGGCTGACAGTGACTGCTGCAGTTTTCCTAACTTTCCCCGTACTGACAAGCTGGATCAGCATGTGGCTGTGCACGACTGCTCCATTAAGCCAGTACTTTAAAGCCTTTTCATTCATGTGCCCATCCTTTAAAATGGAATTCTCCACCCTGGTCAGCTGTAAACTCAGCAGTCTCTCGTAGTTAAAGGTGTCGTCTACTAGAAGATCTGGATTATCCAGGTGCAGATGGACTCGTTTGAGATACTCAGCCACCAGGTTTCCAATCTCAGATACTTTCTCCTCTGCGAAGATGCTGCGGATCTGATCTTTCACATCTTTCACTGACTGTTTTCTTGTATTATGAGGCACAATGTCAATGATTAAGGATATGACCAAAGCTGCAAACCCCACACTGCCATTCGTTATTTTAGCAGCCTGGCCCAATGCAGTTAAGAGACCTGCTATGTAAGCTTTCACCTGGGTTGCTTCTGGCTGAAAGGAGCTTTGTACAGTGTCATAGTGTTGCTGAAGCACAACTGAGGAATCGGCTCAGGTAATCCAAAAACATCTTGTCTATAGATGCATCTGGGCTAATGCCACTGATCTCTGCTGTATAATACAGCGAATCTGTTCCTGGAGAAAAAGCACTGCACTGGCTGTTTCCCATATCTGCAAAAAAATAGCAACTTGATAGCTCCTTATTTGAACAGAAGAAGCAGAGAGGCTACAGAGGCAGTGCCGAAGTATGACTTTGTCTGCTGAGTGTCTAGTGTCTTTATTGTGTAGGTTGCTCAGTATTTTGCAATGAGTGAAAAACATCACGTGCACACGCAGATATTTTGCATTTCCTATTAGGGATGTCATTGACCACTTTTGAGTAAATATTTGAAGTTTGTGAGCAAATTCTGTCTAGTTTTAAAAAAAAAAAAACATTTATATAATTGTTCATATACAGTTTTTGCTTGTCAATTCTTCTCACCTGCACTGTATAGACATGCTGTGCCGAATTAACACAGGGCACAAAAAATACACAGACTATAATTTATTATATAACATATAAAAAGTAGCATATGACCTTATGGATAGGGATAGATAGAGCATAGCTGTTTTACCATCACGTTTATTGGAATTATCATGTGATCAAGTCACGTACCAGTTTGTGTGAAGTGCTTGGTTATTTGGAACTATGTAAAGATATCAGATCACAGAACACTTGGAAAATGTTAGAAGCAGAAAGCACAAAATAAAAAAAACTAAAAAGAGTATTCTCGAGGCACGCATTTAAAACAGAAATTGATTTAATAGTTGTTCGAAGGTAAAAAGCCTTTTTAATTAACATGACTATTCTAAATGTTTGAACATAATTCAAATATACCACTATAACCCTGGTCCCATAGATCCCCCACTCCTTTACTGCTGGTTTTTGTTCCAACTGAGCTCTCAATGACTTAATTGATCTCTTAATAGAACTAATAAGTTGTCTAATTAGGGCAAACTGAGGGTTTAATTAAGTAATTGAGAGTTCAGCTGATGCTCTGTCTTTACTTTGCATGATTTCCTTTTTGTCTTCTTCCTGTTGAAAACAGAATGTAACATTTTACGGAAGCAACAACGCTCCATGTTTATAAGGCAGTGATTACAAAGTCATGAAAATGGTTCCAAAGTTATAAAATCCTGCCTATCCATTCTGGTTTATTAGGTTTGCCATGAACAAAGAAAACCACGCTCACAGGGATACATTTTGTGTGTGTGTGTTTGTCAACTGAGGAAGTAAAAAAAAAAAGAAAAAAAATCCCCTAGTGGGGATTTGTCCAGCAAACAAATGTATTAAACCGGATCAGCTAAGATAGACACAGTCATCTTGTAGAAAAACTAAATTAATAACATCATTTTCATCATTGAACTTCCCTGTTGGAACGTCAGGAAAGTTAGTACTGAAGTGTGATATTTAATTTGTAAAAGTGTGATAAAATTTTATATTGACATACAAATGCAGTCAAATCTCTTTACAGCTCTCTGCAGACACAAGTGAAAAGTTTGTTATACTGATGTTTCAGACGAACGAGTGGTACTTTCAATACAACACCATGTAATTACTGAATGGAAACAGCATGTGTGTACTGTATGCAGTTATTATTAAGAGACAGTTATCGCACATTGTTTATTGTCTGTAGCTGTCGCCAAACTGAGCAATAAAATACCATTGGCATTCACCAGTTTGCAAATTCAGACATTATTCTCTTTTGATCGCTGCTAGCCGGCTGTGTTGTTGTCACCAGATCTGCGTTAGTCCTCCTATGCAATAGGTCTGGTGGCTTCACTGTGGGCTTGCAGTGTGAAGATCAGGTCGGCTTGACAGCTTGAAGCACGTTTCATTTGAGTGCGCTTGTCTTCACTTCTCCCGAGTCACCGATAAGACAGGCTCTTAAAAACAATTGGCAGTTTAAAATTGGGGATTAAACAGTGGTAAAATATTGGCAATCCAAATTATTAAATTTTTTTTTTTATATGGAACTCATTTTTAATTTAGCATACCTTTTTTAATATGAAAATATGGACATCCAAAATAGTTTCTAATATATTTTGTACAACTACAACTTATTAAAAAATAAAACCAGGGGGTACATGAATAATAGCATTCTACATCAGAAGTAGTTTATACTGTTATATACATAAGCTAGCCTACTTTCGAAAAACAGAAAAAAATGAAAGTCGGAAGCCGTTAAATGAATACCTCATTTTGTTTGATGCAATTACTGTATTTTCTGTTCAAACATTGATAGCAAAATGTAAACTAAAAAATATTCTTTACGGTCTTTATGCCACCTTTGACGTTTCTCTCGTTTTCAACTTTTGGAAGCAGCTATTGTGGGGATGTGTTCCTTGTTCCTTGTTCCTTTGGGCAGTGAAATAGGTTTGGGTAAAGGTAGAGAAAGGAAGCAGTAACTGTCTGCTACCACTAGATGGCAGTGCCAAGTTGTAAAGTTGTGTAAAGGAGAAAGTTGCAGTCACCTGAGAATTTTGTAAAAGTGTCAGTGAGGGGTTTGTTTAGGGGTCATCCATAATTCTCATCATTTATACTGTTGTCTTTCTGAAGACCCCAACCCAACACTCCGGTCAAGAGTGTTCAGACAAATTCTCTCTGGACACTTGACTGGAGGGTTGTGGGTTCAATTCTAGGTGGGGGACACTGCTGCTGTACCCTTGAGCAAGCAGGTACTTTACCTAGATTGCTCCAGTAAAAACCCAACTGTATAAATGGGTAATTGTATGTAAAAATAAAGTTATATAATTGTAACAATTGTAAGTCGCTCTGGATAAGGGCGTCTGCTAAGAAATAAATAAGAAGAATTGAAGAACACACTACAAAGAAAATGTACGATGGTACCTGTACCACTGGAGTTTGGAACAAGGAATCATGGTATCATGGTATCAGTACAATGGTATTGTGTACTATATGTATATATCCTATACCATCAATGATCTATTATGGTACTATAATGCAGTACAACCGTAATAATACAATGGTATATAGCTACACTATACCAGGGTACTAGTTTGTCTTTGTAATAATACAGCATTGTATTTTATTTCCAAGAAGTGTCTAATTGCAACACTATACCATGGTGAATAGCTACACAATAGTATAGTGGTTAGATACCATGATGCGTTATAGAAATAACAAAGTACAATGCTTTACTATTACAAAGAAAAACTGTCTAAATGCTCTCGGAGACATTTTTTTTAGGTATCTTTCATTTGATGATTTAAATAATGCACTTATTTCAAGATACAGTTACCTGTAAACCATTATAAGGACTAAACATTTCTAATAATCAAATAATTAGGCCAATTAACTAGCAGACTAACAGCTTGGTGGTTGCAATAAACACCAGAAACACTTCAGTGACCCATGAAGACTGGAATCTGCTATATAGAGCATTTAAATCAATCTTAAATCAAATTAGTCCTCAGTGTTTTTATTTGAATGTAACTGGATCCTATTTTAATGATCTAAGTGGCAGCAGTGTTTATATAGGCAGCTGTTTTAATCAGTTAAATGGATCTCCAGTCCCGTTTTATGGATTTGCCAGTAATCTGCCGTTTTTTTATGTGGGTGTAAATATTTGCATATGTTATAGTTCTGTTTCCAGTGTAAGACAGAAAGGGCTCTGCATGTAAATAAAGTCTGGGTGTTGTGTGTTTTGGTGGTGGTTGGCAGAAATGGGGTTAATTCCTCTCCCTGCCAAAAACATGTGAGAATGTGGCTGTTCCCAAATGAGGTAATTGGTGATTGGGAACAGCCACACGCTATAAAAGAGAGCTTCCAGTTCCATTAGAGAGAGAGCACCAGGGAGCTGGTATGAGAAATGTTTGGCTGTTTAAAAAAAGAAAGGTAAACTGTTTTGTTAAAGTTTGTGTTGACAGGTAAACACCGTAGCCGTCCTGTATGTTAGTCAGGGACCTGTTAAAGTGAAGGTAGACTCTACGTTTGAGCCAGGTTTTTGTTTTGTTTGTTTATTTTGTTTCTGTGCAGTTCTGGGTCTGTGTTTTTAAAGTGCAAACAAGCCGACGACAGAGCAGCAGGTTAAAATATATACACATAAATACATTATCCATAGCCGCTTTATCCTTTAGAGGGCTACGATGAGCAGGTGCCTAACCCACCAGACACACACAGGGCGCAAGGCAGGACTACAAACCTGGACGGGACACCAGTCCATCACAGGGCAACTAACAGCAACCCTGGGGGACAATTTAGAGACCTTGTCAATCAACCTAGCCAACATGTTTTTGGACTGTGGGAGGAAACCGGAGAACTTGGTGGCAAAAACCCACGTGACAGACAGACAGACCCCCAAGACTGGGAAGCCAGGGCCCTTGAGCTGAGTCAGTGGTGCTAACCACCGCCCGCCACCCCAAAGTTAAAATAATAATGATGATTTAAAAAAAAAAAAAACGAAATGGCACATTTAGGAATGGTTAAGCCTGTTCTAGCTCACAGTTTTGTTTTGAACATGTTCCTTTGACATGTGCTGCAGAGTAATGCTTTAATTTCCTGCTACAACATTATTGTTTGGATTGCGCCATTGTCCTGGACTGTTGCCTTCCAGTCACTTGGCCCAGACTTCTATCACAACCCAATTCCAGGAAATCGGAAGGTAAACCGATATGATCCCACTGCCCTAGGGAAGAACAACTCCCTGCCAGTTTCTCAGCCTCGTAAACACAAAGATTAGCTATAGGATTACCAAACAGTCTTCCATCAGCAGTTCAGTGGTGTCATCCTACCATATAAGTACCAAAAAGACAAGGATTAACCAGCCGACTAGAAGCCTCCCCACCCGGGCGGCACTTGGCCAATTATGCACTGCCCCCTGGGAGCTCCTGGCCCCAGCCGGTGATGGCATAGCCTGGATTCGAACCAGTGATCTCCAAGCTATAGGACACATCCTGCACTTCTGACGAGGGACACTTATTTGAGGTACACGTGTGTGTATTTAGTCACGCAAATCATTCATTTTGGAGAGAGTATACCACCCTGAGTGTCCCCCTGACTTACAGCACCACCAGACTGGAGAGGTTAGGACAGGCCCCACAAGGGATGTGGGTGATTCGATTGAGGGCCAGCGTCATGGCCTGCAGTGTGGGGAGGTTATTGAGAGCCCGGACGAGGATCTCAGACAGGGCGTTGTCATCCAACCACAGGTGTCTCAGTGAACGTAACCACTTACAGAAATATTGTTTTCTTTCAAATACTGTTAAACTTCCTGCCTGATTTTCATTCTTTTCAAAGAAACCCTTTCTCTCGTTCACAAAGAAAAAGAACACTCATTCACCTGAAAGACAAAATATGAGAAAGAAAAAAAGAAAGCAAAAAGAAAAGCAAGGAAACCTGCTATTTGTTTTCTTATTTCAACATAATTTAACGGCAGGTCAAGCGAGGCTGCTGCTTGGGACCGTGGGGGATTTCTATTGTAAATATTTGTATTGCTGTGTATTACTGTACAGTGCGTGTTGTGTGTCTGTGTAAATGTGAGAGAGTGGAGCTAGGACGGCAGCAGCAGGACGGCAATGACGAGTGCATGGTAGAAACCAGAGGCAGCATGTGCCTCAGCCAGCGGCAGCCGGACAGCAGTGATGAGCTTCCAGCCAAGGTGAGCGGGACCCAGCCGGACAGCAGTGATGAGCTTCCAGCCAAGTTGAGCGGGACTCAGCCGGACAGCAGTGATGAGCTTCCAGCCAAGTTGAGCGGGACTCAGCCGGACAGCAGTGATGAGCTTCCAGCCAAGGTGAGTGGGACCCAGCCGGACAGCAGTGATGAGCTTCCAGCCAAGGTGAGCTTGACCCAGCCGGACAGCAGTGATGAGCTTCCAGCCAAGGTGAGCTTGATCCAGCTGGACAGCAGTGATGAGCTTCCAGCCAAGGTGAGCGGGACCCAGCTGGTCAGCAGTGATGAGCTTCCAGCCAAGGTGAGCGTGACCCAGCCGGACAGCAGTGATGAGCTTCCAGCCAAGATGAGCAGGACCCAGCCGGACAGCAGTGATAAGCTTCCAGCCAAGGTGAGCTTGACCCAGCTGGACAATGAGCTCCGTGAGCAGCCGAGCAGCGGCGCTGAGGCCAAACCAGACAAGGCAGGCGCGGAGGTACAGTGCAGCGTGAGATGCCTGCTGATAACGATGAGTTGTGGGCGGAGGGAGATGTGCAGTCATGTTTCAGCCGACAGGGTGATGCTGCATTGCATCGCATTCACGCTCCACACCTGTTTTTGCCCCAAATTCCGGGTCGGCCTTCCCAGGAAAAGGCTCCGTCTAGAGCAGTCATCTAGAGCAGTGGTTCAGAACCCCCCAAGGCCCCCCCCCCCCCCCCAGTGTCCTGCTGGTTTTTGTTCCAAGCGAGCTCTCAATTACTTAATTGAACCTTCAATTTAACTAATAATTTGCCTAATCAGAGCTTTTGAATTATTTTAAACAGTTGGAAATTAATTAAAGTATACAATTGTATAAGGAAATTGAAATCCCCAGTGTTTTAATAAGCTAAACAATTGAAAAAAGTCTAATTAAGCGACTGGTTACTTCAATTGAGTGTTCCATTAAGTAATTGAGAACTTGATTAGAACAAAAACCAGCAGGGTAGGGGGGGATGGCTCCCGGACAGGTTTGGGAACCACTGAGGTAGAGTGTAAGCCCCAACGCAAGCTGAGTGACCCTCTGGTCAGAGACACAGTGCATCGAAGGAGTGGTGTCTGAGCGAGGGCGCCACATAAGAGATGCCAGAGCAAGGGGTACATTTCAGCAGCAGTGGAAAGACAGCAATCCTGGGGGCAGGGTCCAGAGGAGGGCCTTCCCGCGTCCGAGCTCCGGGGTTTGTGATGGAGCCGTACCAGCCAGCTTTTGCCCCCTCTGTGTGGGCGGGGATGTCTGCCGCAGGAAGCCCAGGCAGATCCAACTCTGTTGCATTCACATTTTATTTTTCAACAGTACTTTACAGTGCTATGGAATACATCATTGTGGTTTATGTCACTTAGGAAACAGAAATGACTGTTAAACTTTTTGCTATCTTCATGGTCCCATTAACTAAAAAAAAGGAAAAGTTTTAAATGGTTCCATTAACTCAAAACCAAACGTTGAAATATTTGAGACAGCCAACAAACAATCTCAAAAACATCACGCACCTCAGATTGATAAGGACCAATCAAAACGCAAGACTGTATATATTGTGCCCTATTCATACATTTATTTAACTACTCACAGAGATTACGTTGCATGGGCTTTGTTGAGTTTCAGGTCATTTGGGTATTTAAACCCCTCTCCTGGCTTCATTGAGACACACCAAGTCTCACTCATTGAGATTAGATTGCCTGCCATCATGAAAGTTTCACTGATCTTCCTTGCATTGTCCGTGGCTTCCAGCCTGGGTAAGTGAAAGAAACTAGGGGGGGAGGCACTATGATTTTAAATCTAACAGTAAATATTTAAACCTTATTTATCTTTCTTTCTTTCATACAAAACAGTTGTCCGTAGATGAAAATTAGTGCTCCGGGTTTTGGGTTACCCTGTGATGTCCCTATTAAACATATTTTGAGCCGACTTGCTTTCTGTCTTAATCAAACTCTGAATACCAAAGGAAGAAGTTGCTTTTTTTACCCTCATATCAACAACGTGAATTGATCTTGTCTGATTCTTTTTGAACCTGCATTCCGTTCTGGCAACCTAATCGCCAAATTCATCTTATTAACTTCCACTGCTTTAGTTTCTTGTACTAGTTTTTTTTCTCCTGCTAATTTAAACAACGTTTCTCTTTATCTGGTATGCAGCAGTTAAGGCTTCACAAAATGAAGGTTTGAGGGGAGGGAGAGAGAGAGAGAGATCGTTTAGAGAGACAATTAGAGACCAGACGATGCCACTGAAGGTATTGCGCCTTCAGAAATTAGTTTTCATTTACCAGATCACCCACAAATACACAGGTTTGTTATACCTGGCAATTAGAGTATTGTACTGGGCAAAGACAAGGAGCCACAACCAAGAGGTTAAAATATAACAATTTATCTGACTTTTAAAATAGCTTTTAAAAAAATATATAACTCTTAACAAAAGATTATAATGACTGCAAAGAAAAAAGCCATTCTTTGATCACAACAAATGTATTTTTACAATTTTTAATAATTTGTTACATTTTTATGATTTTTTACTGTTAATCTCATTACTGTAATGTTTGTTTGTTTGTTTGTTTAGCTATTTTAGGCATTTCACTGATATAAACTATGCATCTTGTTCATCATTTACATAAATCTATGGTTTGCACCAAAAACATGAGTGTTTTCCTCCAAATCTTTAGCGATCTCCAGGCTGTAGGGCACACCCTGCACTTCGATGAAGTGCCTTAGCTGCATGCAATGCCACTCGGGAGCCCCCATCTTCAAATGTGTTCTAGTAAAGGTATTTACCCTGCCTGGAAGTGTTATATTATGTATAGTTTTATTTTGTGTTTATTGTGTTTGTGTAAAGAAACCCCTTTTGTTTGGCCCTCGTGGCCTTTCATTTTGTGCTATTTCTGTTAATTAAAAACCTTTTTGTTACACTGCAGTTTGTCTTTGGGCCTCAGTCACTTGCCATCTTGCCACACAAATATAATTACAGTAAGGCATGTTGAAGACAAATAGGAAATGTATGGGGGTCCCTCTGTTAAGAGATCACTGTTTGACTGTCCCTTTAGTGTAGGTCTCTTAATACAGGTTTGACTATATATATACAGATATATATGTGTGTGTGTGTGTATTATTATTATTTATTTCTTAGCAGACGCCCTTATCCAGGGCGACTTACAATTGTTACAAGATATCACATTATACATTATTTCACATTATACAGATATCACATTATTTTTACATACAATTACCCATTTATACAGTTGGGTTTTTACTGGAGCAATCTAGGTAAAGTACCTTGCTCAGGGGTACAACAGTGTCCCCCACGGGGGATTGAACTCACAACCCTCTGGTCAAGAGTCCAGAGCCCTAACCACTACTCCACACTGCTGAATATATATATATATATATATATATATATATATATATATATATATATATATATATATATATATATATATATATATATATATATATATATATATATATATATATATATATATATATATATATATATATATATATATATAAAAATAAAAAATTGCTTTTATAGAAAGACATTGTCAGACAATAATGAACATTTTTTGGAGATTTTTTTTTTTTCATTGGCACCAAGACACATCCGTATAAAACACCGAAAGTGTTTTGTTCAGAAGTCTCAAGATTCAAAATTTTAATATCATATTTTACTAAAAGTTATCATGCGATAAGACACATTTTATCCAAAGTTAAAGCCCTGAATAAGGCGCAGATTATTGCATAAGAACGTTTAGTTAATGAGGTCACTTTATCCACGTACATGCACAGTTTGCGAAAGAGGCACAAAATATTACCAGAACAGCACCATTGAATGGGGACTGGTCAGGTGAGGGGAAAATGCTGTATTTGTCCATCGGTTTGCTCTTTTGTGTGCATCTGCAGACGTGTTTACGTCTGAGATTTTGCATCTGGTGTTTACGTGGATTTTGTTTTCCAGCACTGGAGTGCACCACGATTGGAGGGAGCCTCAAGCAGATTGACGCCAGCGTAGGTCAGGTGGTTGGCATGAGCAGCACGGACGCAGTCTTCGTTTGCTACGGAAACAACTGGGTGCAGCTCCCAGAGGCCCTCAAACACATGTCTGTGGGGCTCTCAGGAGTCTGGGGTGTTAACAAAGACAATTACATCTACAAGATAGTTGGAGGAAACTGGCAACAAACTCATGGTACAGTTTAAAGTTCAAAGTCTCTCCAAAAGATTATAAACTGACCACAACCCAGTCACCAATAAGCCATTTTTATTTTTACGAAACGTGTGAATTAGGAAGTGTGACAGACATCGAATGATTCTTGGTGTTAGATCTCCCTCTCGACCTGTGAGGGCATGGTGTAAGAGGAATAGAGTACCCTTAATTAAATGGCACAACAATTTATTCCGTAGGGTAGGTAAACGGTGTGGCATCCGAGGATTGGAGGAGTGAATGCGCTCATTAACCTAGGGGTCATGAGCGAGGATATAAATAGAGGACATAGCATATGTGATCTGTTCCTTGGTAAATGGTTAGAGACAACCTACAAGGAGCCTGTGTTACCGTACTGTAAACTGTGAGTTTGTTTTGTCTGTTAGTGTTTGTTATAACTGTCTGTTTGTTTTAAACTAGACTACCTATAACACACTGTAGCAGAAGCCAGCATAAACCCGGACATCACTTTCACCCCTGCATTTCACGGAGAACTGTAATACACCACCTGCACTTATTCACTATCACTAGGAACTGTGTTTGTGTTTTGTGTTTAGTGTTGGTGTGTAAAACTGGACTTTTGGTTGCGGGTCAAACCCGGTGATTTTACAAATACCGAGTGATACACGCCTCTGTATCACTCCATCATTATTATTTACAGGTGTTCGCCATAAGGCTCTGGACATTGTTAATTAAATCATTAAACACCTGGAAATCATTGTCTGTCTGTTTTGTATCCACTCTCCACTTTGCCACAGGAAGTTATATTGAATTTTTGCAGGATTACAAAAAGGATACATATGCGCTAGATCAGTGGTTTTCAATTCTGGTCCTGGAGTCTTTGTCTGCTGGTTTTTGTTCCAAACTGAGCTCTCAATGACTTCATTTAATATAGTGGTGGCCAACTCCAGTTTTGTAGTTACCTTCAAATCCTCAATTTCCTCAATCAGAAAAAGAACCCACAGCCAATTGATCAACTAATAAGATGAATTAAGAAACACAGAACAGCACAGATGAGACGAAAAGCAGAAACTCCTCCCATGGCTCTTGAAGAACCAGCCAATCAGGAATATTCACAGTGAAGTACAGTGAATACCAAACCTCTTGCCACCTCAATGTGTATTTGATCAATTGAAATTCTTATCAAGTATTTTTAACAACTAAGGCATTAAGGAGAACAAGAGAACCTGGACTGTGGATCTCATTAGCCATCACAGATTGAAGTGATTATTGAAGCCTCCTCCTCCTCACCAGATCTCATTGGCCTCCATCACTGATATCGGCAACTAGACAACTAATGTGACATATCTGTTGTGTTACAACAGTGATGGCCAATGATATCCACAGGCCAGCAGCTTTTCTAGTTCTGTGAAATTGTATAAGGAACTTGAAATCTCCAACTTGTTTTAGAAGCTAAACCATTTAAAAGGTGGAATTGAATAAATAAAAAACTAAATAAAATCATTATTACAGGCATCAGAAACAATAACAGAAATAATCTTACACATGTAGTATTATGTCACTTACCTTGTCTGATGTGCTGCCTCTGTGTGTCTCCTGAAACAGATTGATGCTGGCGGTGATGAATTTGTTGCTGGAGTCAACTTGAATGACAACATCTGCCTGAATGTTCATAGCACAGACCCGATTCCCTGGAACTTGCTTCCTGGAGCTCTCAAGTACTACTCCTGTGGGCCCTACAACTGCTGGGAAGTGAACTCTGGTGATCAGATCTATGTGATGAAAGGAGTGACTCCATCTTCCTGTATGGGCAGCAATACATGGCAGAACATCCCTGGAGCCTTGTCCATGATTGAGGTCTCCACTGACAGCAGTGTGTACGGGGTGAACTCTGGCGGGGACGTCTTCCGCAGATAATCCCACATCCTTGTAAAAAAAAATGCCTTGTGGAAGTTTAAACTTTTTTGTTTTGTTAATTTAGAGTGCCCGATTCTTCCCTCCCAGGGTTGCCTTCAATAGCTACTCCAGCTGGAATTCCACACACTGTTTTCAAGCCAGTGTTATAACCAATTCAGTATCCCCTGGATAGCTGTATCCCCTGTGCTGATTGTGCATGGGCATTATTTGTACTCCTTTACTAAAATACAGAATCGATATTTCCTTCTCCTCTGCTGCTCTTACCAGATGATGATTCAGCCCTTGACTTATCACTGCAGCAGAAAGATGAATGCTCTGCGATGGCAGCCTCCGCACTCCTTTTACCTGGCGGCAGTGGGTCCTCTCTTTTTTAGACATTGTTTATTTGGAGCTCTCAACGGCTTTAACCCGACTCTATCAGTCAACGCTTCAATTAGGATGTCAATTATACACAGCTTTATGAAAGAAATAGATGTTAAATAAGTCATTAGTATTATTCCTTGTCTTTTTTTTTCTTGCAGGCAAGGGATCACTGCTAGTAATCCAGCCGGCACAGATTGGGTTCATCTGCTTATTTGTGGAAAGAGCAAGCATGTGTCATACGATCTGGGTGTGCTGTGGGTGATCGGACAAGACGACTCAATCCAGGCTTGTCACCAAACTCCACAGAACAAAAAGAAAAAAATAACTTCTTATCTCATACAAGTGGTTAAAATTAATCTTCTCATTTTGCCTTATGTAATTTGTAAGCGTGTTTCTGTTCAAACTATCTTAAAAAAAGAAGAAATTGTGGTCTGGAGTGGCAAACCCTGTTGCAGCAGCAAGTGTCATTCAAAATGATCTAGACAGCATTCAGAATTGGGCAGACACATGGCAAATGAAATTTAATAGAGAAAAGTGTAAAGTATTGCATGCGGGCAAAACAAATGTGCATTATAAATATCATATGGGAGATACTGAAATTGAAGAAGGGAACTATGAAAAAGACCTAGGAGTTTATGTTGACTCAGAAATGTCTTTATCTAGACAATGTGGGGAAGCTATAAAAAAGGCCAACAAGATGCTCGGATATATTATGAGAAGTGTTGAATTTAAATCAAGGGAAGTAATGTTAAAACTTTACAATGCATTAGTAAGACCTCACCTAGACTATTGTGTTCAGTTCTGGTCACCTCGTTACGAAAAGGATATTGTTGCTAAGAAGAGCAACCAGAATTATCCCAGGTTTAAAAGGCATGTCGTATGCAGACAGGCTAAAAGAATTGAATCTATTCAGTCTTGAACAAAGAGCAATCTGATTCAAACATTCAAAATCCTAAAAGGTATAGACAATGTCAACTCAGGGGACTTTTTTGACCTGAAAAAAAAAACAAGGACCAGGGGTCACAAATGGAGATTAGATAAAGGGGCATTTAGAACAGAAGATAGGAGGCACATTTTTACACAGAGAATTGTGAGGGTCTGGAACCAACTCCCCAGTCATGTTGTTGAAGCTGACACCCTGGGATCCTTCAAGAAGCTGCTTGATGAGATTCTGGGATCAATAAGCTACAAACAACCAAACGAGCAAGATGGGCTGAATGGCCTCCTCTCGTTTGTAAACTTTCTTATGTTCTTAATTATGTGCAATTGTAGTCTGTAATAAGTAACATTCATACAATCACGAGGTTACATTACTATTTTACGTTGTAGAAAATTGCAGTAACGTTGCACTGCCATTGTGACAACAGAACAATATAAATAAGGTTTCTGGTTTTTGGTTTTTATCTTCGGTCTCTCTCCCTCCCTTCCAATCTTAATTGATAGTTGTTAAACCTTAACTCTGCATACCAGATAAAGAGAGACATTGTTTAAATTAGCGGAAACTAAAGCAGTGGAAGTTAATAAGCTGAATTTGGCAATTAGTGCAAAAATGAAATGCAGGTTAATGGGGCTCCCGAGTGGCATTGCATCAAACTCCTGTGCTGGCGGAACTGCGTTTGCTCCGACGGCGCTACAGACAGGTCTGGTTTGCTGAGCTGTTGGCTTGCAGTGTTTAAAGAGGAGGACGGCTGACAGCATGCGTTTCAGAGGACGCGCATGATCTTCTTCGTCGCTCCCGAGTCAAAACGAGAAGTTGTAGCGCTGATTCAAGGTCTTAAAAACAAATTGATATTCCAAATTGGGGAGAAAATGGGGTAAAAATAATGAAAAAATGAATCCAAAAAAATATTCCCTCTTTAATAATGAATGGAAGGGAGATTTACATTGAACAGAAAAGCAGGAATGTAAACAGTGATGATTTAAAAGCAAGGTTTACAGGAAAGGTAAAATATTACGGTACACTGTATTCAGAAACAGAAACTATTTAGCTATTTAATAGCTCTGCAGACACTTCACACATACCTGATAAATTAAAAATGTTGATTATAACAAGGCACAACTTCTACTTTTTCTTCCCTGGAAACTTGAGACGTTTTGTTGTTGAAAGATACATTTTAGTGTATATTTAAAGATCTCTTATTGAGAGCATTCTTACTTTTGTTGATCATTTATTTTTACCCCATTTTTCTCCCCAATTTGGAATATCCAATTGTGTTTCTTTTAAGACCTTGTCTCAGCGCGGCAATTGTGCACCGCCCCCTCGAGACTCCCGGCCATGGTCGGTGATGGCATAGCCTGGATTCGAGCCAGTGATCTCCAGTCTGTAGGGCACACCCTGCACTTCCAGTGATCTCCAGGCTGTAGGGCACACCCTGCACTTCCAGTGATCTCCAGGCTGTAGGGCCCACCCTGCACTTCCAGTGATCTCCAGGCTGTAGGGCACACCCTGCACTTCCAGTAAAGTGCCTTAGCTGCATGCAATGCCACTCAGGAGCCCAAAAGCATTCTTACTTTTAATATAGTATCACGGTATGGCAACTTCTCTGTAAAAAATAAAACAAAACTGGTCATCAACCAGGCAAGTGAAATAATCGGTAACAAACTGCTGCAGTTAGACTATCAGACCTGTTCATCAAGCAGTTAAATGGAAATTCATACCATTTTTTAAGTATCGTACGCATCCTCTCAATTCTTTAATTTTCAATTACTGCCATCAGGTCGACGATTCAAAGTTCCTTTTGCACGATTAAAACTGTTTAAAAAAATAATTGAATCCACCTGCAATTTCAATCCTTAATGCAGAAAACAGGTGCAGAACCTGGGAAGTGTGTGTATGTACACTTGTGTGTATGTACACTTGTGTGTACGCGCGTGTGTGAAGGCGTGTGCTTGTACGTCAGTATGGTATGTTGCTGATCAACAAAGAGTTGCTGCTGTGCTGTATGTAGTCTGGATTATTGATTTGTTCATGATTGTTGTGTATTGATGCTGTGTGTACATTGTTGTGTGTTTCTTTCGTATTGAGTCATGGAGTAAACTGAAGACAAAATTCCATTTTATGCTCTATTTAATAGGCAATAAAGCTTTGGAGTTTCCAGCTGACCAAAGCTAAGAACTCTATGCTACAGTGTAAGGTAGTGGGACACAGCAGCTTATGTTGAAATCAGGGAGACACACAAAAGTCCAAATGCAATAAAATATTTGTCTTTTATTTAGCAGCTGCCAGTGCATCAACTCACAAACAAACACAAAATAAACAAACAAAACTAAACAGGAAAACACATATGGCTCTCTTTGGATACCTTGCTATCCCTTATATCAGCCTCAGTTTCTCAGGACACACTACTGCCCACCTGCCACACTCCTCCACACTGTAGCCCCTCCTTCTTATACCCTCAGTTCTGTTCAGCTTCACCCTAGGACTAAACTAAACTGAGAAAGTTCATTAAAATATCAGATAGCTTAACTACCTTTTTTTAACTACACATAATTATATAAAAATATCTCTCAAGCATTTATCAGCTACTCCATAACCTAAGCTGGCATGTTAAAGATGCTAAAAACCCTGCACTAGCTAGCAGTTACAATTTAGTCTTCCCCCCATTGAACTCTATTGAGGGCGCTCACGCCATAGGTTTAGAATGTGGCGCGTAACCGCTCTATAGAACAGTGGATGTGCTCGCGTTTCCTCAACGTGGCTGCTGTCTTTGTCGCAGAACGCCAGCCAGTTAACAAACATATTACTAAGTCTCAGGTGTGCAAGTTTAACAAATTAAACCCCCAATACTGAATCAGATTTAGCAGGGAATGTGCACCTTCCCTTCGAAATCCACAGTTTGGTTTTATTAACAATTATTTTGCCCGTATTTTAATGTTTACTTTCCCAAGAGTTGCTCCCGTACTACCATCACATCCCCATACCGACCGTCTACAGCCCCGGTAAGCAATTTAATACTTATGTTGTCTTTGTTTTACCGTAATACTGTTACCAGATTTTACCATAGACACACGTGAAATTTATAATTTATTTAAACTCAGACTAAATGGTACATTACATTGAGGACAGGTTTCAGCATTTGGGATGGAATAGAGAAACATTCTCCATCACATAAAGGATGGGCACTTGAGGGTCAATTGCAAGGAACAAAAAGCTTTGGATAAACCCAATACTCTAGCTATAGTTTAGTACAGTGCTAAAGGACTAACTACGTGATCATCCACAGCTCTCTCTTCGTTGCAATTGACCCAAAAGCTTTGAAGTACTGGGGTGCTGTGTTCAGTAGGCAGAGCGCTCGGTAAAGTTTTCGGTAAAGCGCGTTAGCACTCTGACACTCTCCTTGCTGAGTGTTAGGTGGCCGTTTCAGGAAGTTGGATGCAAAGTGCAGTGGCTGATACATGATTTTAACAGTTTTTTAATTTTTTTTTTTTTTTTCTTCCAGTTTGTGATTCTATCTGAACCTGCATTTCATTCTGGCACTAATAACCTCCAAATTTAGCTTATTAACTTCCATTGCTTTTGTTAGTTTCCAGCAGTGCTATTAGTTTGTTTTCTCTCCCCGCTAGTTTAAACAATGTTTCTCTTTATCTGGTATGCAGCAGTTAAGATTGAACTATTAAGGTTTAAAGTGAGGGAGAGAGATGGAAAATAAAAACCCAACACCAGAAGTCCTTTTTGGGAAGCAGTGTGTAGTAGAGTTTAGAGCTCTGAACTCGTAAGTGGAGGGTCATGGGTTCAATCCCAGGTGGGGGGGGCACTGCTACTCTACCCTTGAGTGGGGTAGTTTACCTAGATTGCTCCAGTAAAAAACCTACTGTATGAATGAGCAATTGTATGTCAAAAATAATGTGATATAATTGTAGCTATTGTAAGTTGACCTGGATAAGGGGGTGTCTGCTAAGAAACAAATAATAATAATATTTCTATGGTTCTGTTGTCACAATGACAGTGCAATGGTATTGCAATTTTTCCACAGTGTTAAATAATAATATAACTCCAGTATATGATTGTATGAATGTTACTTATTACAGACCACAATTTCTTCAGATTTTTTTTTTTAATTGCTTTATTCGACAAGGTGGTCATTTTCACCACTTCAAGCTCGTATGAGGTAAGAAACATATTTATTTTTTCTTGTTCTGTGGAGTTTGGTGACAAGCCTGGATTGAGTTGTCTTGTCTGATCACCCACAGCACACCCAGATCGTATGACACATGCTTGCTCTTTCCAGAAATATTCAGCTGAATCCACACTGTGCCGGCTGGATTACTAGCAGTGGTCCCATCCCTACAAGAAAAAGAAAGAAAATAAATCTAGCGATCGTGTTCAATTGTTCCATGTGTTTATAAATTGATTATTTAAAGCAATGGTCCTCAGCCCTGACACTAGAGCCTCCCTGTGTCTCAGCTGGTTTTTGTTCCAAATGAGCTCTCAATTACTTATTTGAACTCTTAATTGAATTAATATTTTCCTTAATTAGACTTTTTAAATGGTTTAGCTCATAAAAAGTTAGAGATTTCAAGTTCCTTATACAATTGGATACATAACTTGAAATGTCCAACTCTTTAAAATAATTCAAAGCTCTGATTAGGCAAATCATTTGTTAAATCATTTGTTAATTTTTATGATCAGTTGGATCATAAACCAGCAGAGATGCAGTGGTACTCCAGTGGTGCTGCTTTTTTTTTACCAGACTGTATGCTCACCTGCGATAGACATTCCCTGCATCATTCACCCCGTACACACTGCCGTCAGTGGAGACCTCAATCATGGACAAGGCTCCAGGGATGTTCTGCCATGTATTGCTGCCCATACAGGAAGATGGAGTCACTCCTTTCATCACATAGATCTGATCAGCAGAGTTCACTCCCCAGCAGCTGTAGGGCCCGCAGGAGTAGTACTTGAGAGCTCCAGGAAGCAAGTTCCAGGGAATCGGGTCTGTGCTATGAACAGTCATGGTGGGATCGCGATTCAGACAGTAGGTGTTGCCGTTCATGTTGACTCCAGCAATAAATTCATCACCGCCAGCATCAATCTGCTTCAGGAGACCTGCGATGAACAAACACAAACACACACACACACACAAACGGAGACAGCACATCAAACAAGGTAAGTAAGTGATATCGTTTTGGGTTTTATATTTACGAATTACACTCATTTGAATAAAGAATTTGTTCCTATATAATAGTGTTTCCCAACCCTGTTCCTGGAGTAACCCTGCCCTGCTGGTTTTTATTCCAACAGAGCTCTCAATTATTAAATTAAATTTGAAATTGTTGTTTATCCTGTACAGCGCTCTGAAACCACTGCATGGTCTGATGCGCTTTATAAAACTTTTAAATAAAAACAAATTAAAATAAATTGAAGTTATAATTTGCTTAATTCAACCTTTTAAATGGTTTAGCTTATAAAAAACTGGAGATTACAAGTTCCTTATACAATAACTTGAAATGTCCAACTCTTTCAAATAATTTCTCTGATTAGGCAAATTATTAGTTCAATAAGGGTTCAAAACAGAGCTCAGTTTGGAACAAAATCCAGCAGACACAAGGAGGCTCCAGGACCAGGATTGAAAACCACTGATCTAGCGCATATGCATCCTTTATGTAATCCTGCAAAAATTCAAAATAACTTCCTAATTCACACGTTTCATGAATATAAAAATGATTTATTGGTGAACAGATTGTGGCCAGTTATAATCTTTTGGGGAGACTTTGAACTGTACCTTGAGTTTGTTGCCAGTTGCCTCCAACCATCTTGTAGATGTAATTGTTACCGTTGACACCCCAGACTCCAGAGGGTCCCACAGATACGTGTTTGAGGGCCCCTGGGACCTTCACCCAGTTGTTTCCATAGCGCACGAAGATTGAGTTTCCACTGTTCACGCCAAACACCTGCCCTGCGCCGGCATCAATCTGCTTGAGGGAGCCATCAATAATGGTGCAATCCAGTGCTGGAAAACAAAATTCACATAAATGGGTCATTCTCCAGTACTGTTCTGCGCTGTGAAACTGCAATACAGTTCTGCGCTGTGAAACTAATACACAGATATATATATATAGAGAGAGAGAGAGAGAGAGAGAGAGAGAGAGAGAGAGAGAGAGAGAGAGAGAGAGAGAGAGAGAGAGAGAGAGAGAGAGAGAGAGAGAGAGAGAGAGAGAGAGAGAGAGAGAGAGAGAGAGAGAGAGAGAGAGATAGTGCCTTGCAAAAGTATTCAGACCCTTGACCAATTCTCTTATATTACTGAATTACAAATGGTACATTGAAATTTTGTTCTGTTTGATATTTTATTTTAAAACACTGAGACTCAAAATCAATTATTGTAAGGTGACATTGGTTTTATGTTGGGAAATATTTTTAAGAAAAATAAAAAACTGAAATATCTTGCTTGCATAAGTATTCAACCCCTGTGCTGTAGTAACTCGTTCCAGTCATTGGCTGCTGAAAACTGAAACGACTTAAGACCGAAGACCTGTATGGATATGGCAATCCATTGGGGACATAACGTATAGACACAACGCATAAGTGTTTTAGCAACGCATTGCCAAAGTGACCGATGAAAGTGTAGCATTCTTATCACCTGACTGCTTCTCAACGCATACTATAAGAATGATACGCGTAGCGATGTGATGTTTATGTGTAGTGAACACATTTTTCACTACGCGTATCATTCTTATATTACACATTAAGAAGCAGTCACATGATAAAAATGCTACACTTTCATTGGTCACTGGCAACACGTTGCTAAAATCACTTACGCGTTGTGTCTACACGTTATGTCCCCAATGGCTTGCCATATACGGACCTTCGGTATTACCAATAATAATTGATAAGGTCACATGACAGTAAATTGTAGGAGAACAGATAAACATGCAACAGATTATGAAAATAAGTATGAGCTTCACCTAACAAAGTGACATCACGGGGTGATCAGAAATAAAAACCCCAAACACTCATTTGTATGAAAGATAAGGTTTAAATATTTACTGTTAGATTTTAAATCCTACCGCCCCCCCCCCCCCCCCCCTAGTTTCTTTCACTTACCCAGGCTAGAAGCCACGGACAATGCAAGGAAGATCAGTGAAGCTTTCATGATGGCAGGCATCTCAATCTCAATCTCAATGAAGACTTGGTGTGTCTCAATGAAGCCAGGAGAGGGGTTTAAATACCCAAATGACCTGAAACTCAACAAAGCCCATGCAATATAATCTCTGTGAGAGAAGATAAAGAAATGTATATGTAAGCAATTACTAAGTTATGATGCAATATTCAGGGTGGAATCTCATAACAGTATTGCATAACAATCACTGCTTGAAACTCTGAGTGAATCTGCTTTCACTGTGTAATTGGAACACTGCCACTAGTAAATGATATGTTTTTGGTTTCTTAGACTTTTTTTGACTTACAACATTTGACACCAATTCTGTTTTAACATCTTGAAAAACTTTTTTG
Organism: Acipenser ruthenus; assembly: GCF_902713425.1. Classification (NCBI taxonomy): domain Eukaryota; kingdom Metazoa; phylum Chordata; class Actinopteri; order Acipenseriformes; family Acipenseridae; genus Acipenser; species Acipenser ruthenus. The sequence continues at coordinate 3,988,546 of NC_081243.1, read as the reverse complement.
CTGTTTGCTTTTTTTTTAATTGAATTTTCCAAAACCGACAAAACACAGTGCATATAAGTACAATCATCAGTAAATCATAAAATCCAATACAGATACAAACAGCTTGCGCCTCCTCAGGGGTTGTACAGGAAGAAACAGGGCACTTCCAATCCAAAGCAGCCCGTCCCTCTTACATTATTAGTATTAGTTGCCACGCAGTAAGAAAAAACCTTTTCATCACCTTTTATAGCACTCAGCTTTTCCATGGGGAGAACTTTAAAAACCTCTCTATACCTCTCTGGTTGGCTTGTCCTTGATCCAATTCAATAAGATGCATTTGCTAGCAAGAAATAACAACTTTGCAGCTAATTGGGCAGCAGTGTGGAGTAGTGGTTAGGGCTCTGGACTCTTGACCAGGGGGTTGTGGGTTCAGTCCCTGGTGGGGCACTGCTGCTGTACCCTTGAGCAAGGTACTTTACCTAGATTGCTCCAGTAAAAACCCAACTATATAAATGGGTAATTGTATGTAAAAATAATGTGATATCTTGTGTAAAGTAGCGGGTTATGAGAAACAGCAGGGAGGGGGTTAAAACCTCCCTGCTAGAGAAATGCACTGTTTTGATTTGTGTTCTGTTTTGATTTGTGTTGATTTATTGTATTGTTTAATTGTTTTATTGTTAATTATCATCCGCACCTGGGCGTTATTGGAAATTAAGCCCAGGTGCGGGGGTTTAAAAAGAGAGCAAGCAGTCTGCTCGAGGCTGCTGAATGGAAGGAGGCAGAAAGGAGTGCTCTGCTTCCTGGCAGTCCCGAGAAAAGGTACAGTGCAAACCTGTGTGGTCGAGTTTTGTTGGAACAGGGAAACGGCTTAGCCGTCCTGTGATAGTTAGGTTCCTGCGTGTGTAGTTAATGCTCAGAAGAGCTAGGTGTTTGTTTTGTGTACTTTGTTTTGTTTACTTTTGTGTTTATTAAAAAAATAGCGCGTGAGCGCTGAAAAAAATCAATTTCTCGTGTCTGGGTCGTATTCTTAAAGGGGCAACGAACCCAAGTGAGGGTGATCGTTTTTACATATGGTGGCAGAGAGTGTGGGCGCCCCTACAACCCTAGAAATGGAGAGCATTGAACAGTTAATTGAGCGAATCAACCGCAATACTGCTGCGCAAATAGAGCAGTCCGCGAGATTCGCGAGATGGGTGATAGAGATGGGGTTGGCACCGCCGAAGACTCAGGAGCGGGAGCCAACCGAGTTAGAGCGGTTGATCCAGGCGTGGGAGGAGCCGGAGCCCAGATGGGAAGAGCTGCCGCTGCCAGAGCCCAGAGTGGAGGAGCTGCCGCTGCCAGAGCCCAGAGGGGAGGAGCTGCCGCTGCCAGAGCCTAGAGAGGAGGAGCTGCCGCTTCCGGAGCCCAGAGGGGAGGAGCTGCCGCTGCCAGAGCCCAGAGGGGAGGAGCTGCCGCTGCCAGAGCCCAGAGGGGAGGAGCTGCCGCTGCCAGAGCCCAGAGGGGAGGAGCTGCCGCTGCCAGAGCCCAGAGGGGAGGAGCTGCCGCTGCCAGAGCCCAGAGGGGAGGAGCTGCCGCTGCCAGAGCCCAGAGGGGAGGAGCCGCCGCTTCCGGAGCCCAGAGGGGAGGAGCCGCCGCTTCCGGAGCCCAGAGGGGAGGAGCCGCCGCTTCCGGAGCCCAGAGGGGAGGAGCCGCCGCTTCCGGAGCCCAGAGGGGAGGTGAAAAGTATACCTCCACCACAGCCCCGACCACCGCCCCTACGGTCCAGTCCGGCACCGCTGCGTCCAGTCCCTCACCCCTTGCTCCAGGACACCCGGCCGGTCTTCCCGGACCTTCCTGCGCTGGACCTTGAGCCCAGGAGTGTGCAGCACTGGCCACAGCTTTTCCCCTGGTTCCCTGCTCCGCTCTTCCCGAGCACCCAGATGTCGCTGGGCTGCTGCCAGACGTCGCTGTCGCTCCCCCTGTTCGCTGCTTCGCTTCCCCTGGGTGATCGGACATCACTGCGCCGGTTCCCAGGGGAAGATCTCTGCCCACTGCTGCATCCTCCAGTGCCACGGTCTACGCTCCGGTCGCCCCTGTCGAACCGTTGGGTCCCCGCCGGTGCGCGGTCCTTACCTGGCTGAGCCGGGACGTGGACCGATCCACCCTCAAGCCTGCCCGTGGAAGAGGGCAAGAAGGGACATTTATGGACTTGAGGGTGGGTGGTTATGTTTTAGGGGAGGAGGTGGCCGTCTCGTGGCCTGTGTCTTGTAAAGACAAGGGGGGGGATGTGTAAAGTAGCGGGTTATGAGAAACAGCAGGGAGGGGGTTAAAACCTCCCTGCTAGAGAAATGCACTGTTTTGATTTGTGTTCTGTTTTGATTTGTGTTGATTTATTGTATTGTTTAATTGTTTTATTGTTAATTATCATCCGCACCTGGGCGTTATTGGAAATTAAGCCCAGGTGCGGGGGTTTAAAAAGAGAGCAAGCAGTCTGCTCGAGGCTGCTGAATGGAAGGAGGCAGAAAGGAGTGCTCTGCTTCCTGGCAGTCCCGAGAAAAGGTACAGTGCAAACCTGTGTGGTCGAGTTTTGTTGGAACAGGGAAACGGCTTAGCCGTCCTGTGATAGTTAGGTTCCTGCGTGTGTAGTTAATGCTCAGAAGAGCTAGGTGTTTGTTTTGTGTACTTTGTTTTGTTTACTTTTGTGTTTATTAAAAAATTAGCGCGTCAGCGCTTTAAAACTCCATTTCTCGTCTCTGGGTCAAGTTCTTAAAGGGGCAACGAACTCGAGTGGGTCTAATCTTTTTACACTTGTAACAATTGTAAGTCGCCCTGGGTAAGGGCGTCTGCTAAGAAATGAAATAATAATAATAATAATTGTAATTGGGTGGAATTCAAAGCTAACCCACTGGGAAGCATACTCAAAAGAAACATCCAAGGATTTTTTTTTAAATTTGCAATGAAATATAAGTCTTAACTCTTGGATGGTCACGTTCCAGAATTGACGTATCAAAGGACAAAGTGTCTGCTGGTTTTTGTTCCAACTGAGCTCTCAATTACTTACTTGAACTCTTAATTGAGCTAATAGTTTCCTTAATTAGGCTTTTAAAATCGTTTAGCTAATAATAAAAAGTTGGAGATTTCAAGTTCCTTATACAAGTGGACACATGACTTGAAATGTCCAGCTCTTTAAAATAATTCAAAAGCTCTGATTAGACAAATCATTTGTTAATTAAGAGCTCAGTTGGAACGAAAACCAAGTTGAATTATAGAACATAGAACATTAGAACATCAAACTTTAGTACCATTATTTATGAACTTTATAAACTTTGAACTTTAGAACTATGAAATAATTTCAAATACTTAGATTCTCAATTAAGCATTTAGGCAAATCTTTGGCTTTGCGAGGTTCACCTGAACAGGGATTGACACAACAATGCATTTCTGCTGACAAAGAAAAAAAACCAAAAAAAACCTCTAGGGATTTTCCTATCAAAGAAATGTAATATGTCGGTTTCATGCTCTCCTGATTGTCCAGTGTATCATGGAATCTGATTAAAGATAAAAAGCTAGGTATTCTTGAAAGGAATGTCTTGTTCAGGTGATTATTACTAGCATGTAAATTAATATTTTCAGCCCTGTATTTTTCCACTCAGGGCAAACTCCAATCCTGAAAAACTAATGTCTCTGCTGGGTTTTTTCAATAATCAAGCTTTCAGTTATTTTATATAACCCTTAATTTGACTAATAATTGGCCTAATCAGAGCTTTTTAAAATGATTTTGAACAGATGGAGATTTCAAGACAGGTTGAAAACACAGCGTAGAATTCCAGTTGTACAATTAGAGATATTCAGGATGGAATACATGATACATGTACTTGATATGTTATATTTCTGATGTTTCCTTTGTATTTTACATTTCTGCAGAGTACACCAACAAGAGAGTTTAAGAGCTAACATCACTGGTTCCATTGCATAGCTGTATTTCATACTGTATTATGGGAAGTTCAAATCTGAATCTACTGGTTTGATAAAAGCTGTTTACGTCTCACAGTCTCTATAATAACATCCACCCGTGGTTGTTGTCACAATCATAAGTATTTTTAGACTGTTCAGTTTCAATATGAGTATTAAATGGTTTCACTTTTTTCAGGTTTTGCAGAAAGTTTCAATATGAATGCATACATTAGTAGTATACACATAAGCGCTATCACCATGTTAATTTTTAACCAATGAGAATGCAGTATTTGGTTTTGACAGGTTCCCTTAGCCAATCAGAATCGACCAGAAGTCCCGCCTCCCAGTTCCGGTCATGTGTTTGTAGTCTTTAAGCAGTTCCGGAATTCCCACCCTCCCGTCCTGTTACGTATTTGTAGTTTTAATGCAAATATGGAAATATGGTATGTAGTCTTTTTTTTTTTTTTTTTTAATAAATTTAGTCATTGCCAATTATTTTTTATTATTTTCTCCCAAATTGGAATGGCCAATTATTTTATTACTGCCGGCTCACCGCTACCACCCCTGTGCTGACTCGGGAGGGCGAAGATGAACACACGCTGTCCTCCGAAGCGTGTGCCATCAAGCCGACCGCTTTTTTTCACACTGCAGACTCACCATGCAGCCACCCAAGAGCTACAGCGTCGGAGGACAACGCAGCTCTCGAGCAGCTTACAGGCAAGCCCGCAGGCGCCCGGCCAGACTACAGGAGTCGCTGGTGCGCGGTGAGCCGAGGACACCCTGACTGACCTAACGCTCCCTCCCCCCGGGCGACGCTCTGTCAATTGTGCGCCGCCCCTTGGGAGCTCCCGTCTTCGATCGGCAAAGGAATAGCCTGGATTCGAACTCGCGACTTGCAGGTTATAGAGCGCATCCTGCACTCACGTGGAGCGCCTTTACTGGATGCGCCACTCGGGAGCCCCACGTGTATGTAGTCTTTAAGGCACTTTTGGAATCCATGTTCCATGATTGTAGTTTATCACATTAAAATATGGAATTAAACAAAGATTTGGGGTATTATTTTTTAATTGAAATGTATTTAAGAGTGAAATGGGTAAACGGGAATACATTGTTTTGTTGTGTTATTTCAGAAAATAAAATAGGCTTTTTAGAAAAATAAAATAAGTTTATAAACAGGGGTATACAGTTTGTTATATACTTTATTTCAGAAAAATAAATGGGTCAGTAAAAATGGGGAAAAACTAAATAAAACAGAATTTTTAGATAAATAAAAATAATTTTAAAAACAGGGGAATAGTTTGTTATATACTTTATTTCAGAAAAATAAAATGAGCAGTAAAATGGGTGAAAACAAAAAAATATATACTGAAAAATAAACAAGCTTGAAAATGTGAAAAAACTAAAATGTATAAAGTGTTAAAAACATAAAATGAGTAAGAAGGGAAAACTAAAATGTATAAAGTGTTGAAAAGATAAAGCAAGTTCTGAAAATAAAATGAGCAGTAAAATGTTAAAAACAAGGTTACAATGTGTGTACTTAAAAATGAAAAACAGTTTAAAAGCAGAGAAATGTGAATTGTTAAAACCTGCAGAACAGACAAGCATGTCTGCTGAAAAAAGACTAAAAACATGCTAAACAGTTAACCACCACGTAGATAGATAAATAAATAAAACAAAATAAAATGTGAGTAACTGTATAGATTGTTAACATTTTAAAAACCTTATTTTACACAGCTTGAGACCCACGCACAAGTTCCAACTTTGTTACAATGTATTTGCTTAAAGAAAAAAACATTTTTAAAATAAAATGCTTCAAACATTTCTGTGTTTGTCTGTGTCTGAGGTGTTGTACACTAAACTGTGCCCTGCATGCAGCTAAGGACGTCGCTCGAAGATAAGAAACTAGGGGGCCCCAGCACTGGCTAGCAGCATCGCTGGTCATGTGCCAAGGATGTTGCTGGTAGTTTGTTCGAAGATAAGAAACGGTCCAGAACCAATGGCGAATCTTTGCAATAAATGGTAAAAACAAGGTTGCAATGCAGTTACTTAAAAATGAAAAACAATTTAAAAGGGGAGAAATGTGAATTGTTAACACGTGTAGAGGCTGCATGTCCAGAGCTATATTGCCCCGACACAGAAGGAAGCGACACAGGATGGCTTTAAACAGAGAAGCATGTCTGTTGAAAAAAGAGAAAATGTTTAAAATAAGGAACAATCTATTTAACAAATGGACATACTTAACCCAACACAAATAAATAAATAAACAAACAAACAAAATAAAATAATAATAAAGTGAGACCCTGTATACATTGTTAAGTTAACATTTTAAAAACCTTATTGCATTATTTATTTTACACAGCTGGATGTACAAGCACGTGTAAAACAGCACAGTTGGCTTCTGAAATGTCCGTTCAAGTGTCTTGAGTTTAAAACATTAAAATGTCCAATAAAAAAAGAATACAAACCTTGACTATCAGCTGCCGCTATGTTAGACTGGTTACAATATATTTACTTAAACTGAAGAAAAAAAAACAGTTTTAAAATAAAACGCTGCAAATCTTTTCAGTGTCAGTGCTTGTCTGTATCTGAACAAACAAAAAGAACTGCGAGTGTAGCTGGCAGTTCCCCTGGTGTGCTGAGGGCGTTGTGGAAGTGCCACGCCCCTTCCTGTCAAGTGATTGTAGTTTTCACAGAAATTTTACCTCGGTTCAGGGCTGTGTGTGTAGTTTTAAAGCGACAGTTTTAAAGATTGTAGTTTCAAGTAAATTTTGATATAAAGAAAACAGAGTGTTACCGTAAAACGGTAAATAAAACTAAAGTATAGAGTTGTTGTATTTTTTAATTTATACAATTAAAATAAGGCATATGTTGACCCAGCCATGCAGAAAGATCAGTTTGGGTCTCTCTTGGCAATGCTGGAGCGGCCTGTAAGCTTATGCAGAAGTAAACAAACACAAAAGTTTTCAAAACTACAGACTGAAGGATTATCAACTTAACAAAACAGCCTTTAGGCGCTTATTTAAACACTTTGAAACTATGTTTTTATGCTGAAATGCACGGATCATAAATGTATATTTAAGTTTATTTCGTTTAAAGCTTAAAAATGTAAAAAATAATATGCTACAAACATTGACTATCAGCGGTCATATTTTAGACAATTTCCAACTTTGTTACAACATATTTACTTAAAACAAAGAACAGTTTTAAAATACAATGCAACAAACTTAGGCTGTGTCTATTCTTGTGTGAGCATGACAAACTGAGAGACAATTGTACAAGCGGCAGGCCCCCCTCATGGGCGAGGGGCTGGGATTACACTGGCCTGTGGTGATAGGCTATAGGCAATAGGTAACTGGTGTGTTTTATTTTAAGATGCTGTACAAGAGTTTGCTGTAATTACTTTAAGTAGAATGAGAACAGTTTCAAAGATGGGAATGGTAAACAATTTAAAAGTTAATAAAAACAAGAATTGGCAGTGTTGGTGTTAAATACATTTTTCGTATAGGTAGCCCCTCAATAATGACACAGAACTCTTCTCGTTACACAGTATGTCACTCCCGTTTTAAAGTTTTTCATACATAGGACTGTTATGTATTTACAGAAAACTGCACGAAAAACTATTCCGGAAGCTTGTTAAAAAGTGCAGAGAATAGCGGGGTGTCAGTATAAAGAAAATAAGTTTCAAACTGGTGAACAGAATTGGTTAACAGACCAGTACGCTTGCACGATGCATAAAACAAATAAGGAAACATTTTTTAAGAGAAACAGAAAGATGTTTGCTGTCATTGAGTCACAGCGGTCAGTAAAAATGGGTAAAAACAAAATAAAACTGACGGAGGTTGTTGACTGAGTCGCAATGGCAAAATGAACTAGAGATGTGCTGGTATTCAAACTTCAACAATGGTTTTAGGTTAGATTTTAACGTGTATCGGCTCAGAGGGATTAATTGTCCTAAATTGATAAGCCTGTAGGAGACTGTGACAAAGAGCGAATTAATCTGAATCAACAATCTCCCTCTCGACCTGTGAGAGCACTGTACAGCAGGAATTGCGTGCCCCGTACTGAATGTTTCGGCAGTTCATTCCAGGGGCCGGCCATTCAGGAAAGGGATGGCATCACGGTACCAGGAGTCCCCGCCCTAGTACGGTAAGCAAAGTTTCATTCATGAATTGGAGGAGACGTGATTGAACTAGCTATCGGAGGGGGCGGGGCTGAGGGTACTTTAGGGGGACGTGACGCCATAATCGGTTCCTTTGTTGTGGTTGATGGGAGGAAACGAGGACTGTTTGGAAGGAGAGTTAAGTGTTTTGTGTTTGTTTTGCAGTTTTGTCTCTTATCATTCTCAGAATAATTAAGCACGGATCTTGGAGCTGCTGCCTGGGGCCAGCGATTCACCCGGACTTCACCGCACCTGCACTTAACCAAGCATCACTGTTTCCACCCCTTAAAAAATGCCATTGCTGGGTAGAGCCAGCTTTATTATTTATTTTTTGTTCAAGAAATAAAAAGGAACTTGAACCCTGAACTTGGTGTTTGTCCTTGTCTGGAGCACCTGTATCACCCTTTCATTATGCACTGCAACCCACACGTTCACAGAGACTAACACGCACAAGGGACACAAGGCAAAAGATCATGTGCATTTCATTCACCGAGCCATCATTTTTGCTGTTCTTGAACATTAAGCCTCAATCTTCTAAGAGAACAGATAATAATCAAACTTGATAAATTTGCAGACGACACAAAAATAGGAGGAGTGGCAAACACTGTTGCAGTCATTCAAAATTATTATTATTATTATTATTATTTATTTCTTAGCAGACGCCCTTATCCAGGGCGACTTACAATCGTAAGCAAATACATTTCAAGTGTTACAATACAAGTAATACAATAAGAGCAATAAATACAATAACTTTTGTTCAAGCAAAGTACAAGTGTGACAAACCACAATTCAATAATACAGCAGATAATAGTGATAGTTACATCAGGATATGATTAAATACAAAGTACTACAGGTTAAACACTTGGCAGATTACAGTATTCTGAAGTACAGGATTAAATGCAGTAAAATAGGGGGCAGATAAGAGCAAAATAAAGCACATTTACATGAAGGGTGAAAGTGTCCCAGGATACAAACAGAGGAGTTCTACAGGTGCTGTTTGAAGAGGTGAGTCTTAAGGAGGCGCCGGAATGTGGTCAGGGACTGGGCAGTCCTGACATCTGTAGGAAGGTCATTCCACCACTGCGGAGCAAGGGTGGAGAAGGAGTGGGCTCTGGAGGCAGGGGAGCGTAGCGGAGGTAGAGCTAGTCTTCTAGTGCAGGCGGAGCGGAGAGGTCGAGTGGGGGTGTATGGAGAGATGAGGGTCTGGAGGTAGCTGGGTGCAGTCTGGTCAAGGCATCTGTAGGCTAGTACAAGAGTCTTGAACTGGATGCGAGCGGTGATCGGGAGCCAGTGGAGCGAGCGGAGTAGTGGAGTAGTGTGGGTGAAGCGAGGCAGAGAGAACACCAGGCGGGCAGCAGAGTTCTGGATGAGCTGGAGCGGACGGGTGGCGGACGCAGGGAGGCCAGCCAGGAGGGAGTTGCAGTAGTCTAGGCGGGAGAGTACCAGGGCCTGGACCAGGAGCTGGGTAGCATAGTTGGTGAGGAAGGGTCGGATTCTTCGGATGTTGCTCAAGAAGAATTGGCAAGTGCGTGCCAGAGTGGAGATGTGCTGGGAATAAGAGAGGCAGGGGTCCAGGGTGACTCCAAGGTTCTTAGCTGAGGAAGAGGGAGAGAGTGTGGTAGATTCCAGAGGAACAGAGATAGAGAGATCAGAGGAGGGGGAGGAGGAGGGAAAGAAAAGGAGGTCAGATTTAGAGAGGTTGAGTTTGAGGTGATGCGAGTGCATCCAGGAGGAAATAGCAGACAGACAGGTAGAGATACGGGAGGAGATGGTGGAGTCAGAGGTGGGGAAGGAGAGGAAAATCGGAGCATCATCAGCATAGAAATGGTATGAGAAACCATAGGATGATGAGGGGGCCCAGGGAGCGGGTGTAGAGAGAGAACAGGAGAGGACCCAAGACTGACCCTTGGGGGACTCCAGTTAAGAGAGGGTGAGGTGTGGAGGTTGCTCCACGCCAGGTTACCTGGTAAGTGCGGTTGGAGAGGTAGGAGGAGAATCAGGCCAGAGCAGTGCCAGAGATCCCCAGGTCAGCAAGAGATGATAGTAGAATAGAGTGATCAACAGTGTCAAAGGCAGCAGAGAGGTCGAGGAGAATTAGGACAGAGGAGAGAGAGGCAGCTCGGGCACACTTAAGTGAGTTGGTGACAGACAGGAGGGCGGTTTCAGTGGAGTGGGCAGAGCGGAAGCCAGATTGGAGAGGGTCAAGCAGAGAGTGGTTGGACAGGAAAGCAGAGAGCTGGCGGTGTACAGTCCGCTCGAGGGTTTTGGAGAGGAAGGGTAGGAGGGAGACAGGACGGTAGCTCTGGAGGGAGGTGGGGTCAAGGGTAGGTTTTTTGAGGAGGGGAGTGATAGAGGCTTTTTTGAAGGCAGAGGGAAAGATGCCAGAAAGTAGAGAGGTGTTGAGGAGGGAGGAGATGAAGGGGAGTAGAGCAGGAGCAGCAGCTTGAAAGAGGTGAGTGGGGAGGGGGTCCAAGGCACACGTGGTGGGTTTGTGACCCTGGAGCAGGGAGGAGAGGTCAGAGTCTGAGAGGGGCAAGAAGGTGGAGAAGGAGGGTGAGTTAGTAGGGGATGTAGTGGGTGTAGTGGTTGGAGCAGGAGGGGGTGCGGGGGAGGGAGAGGTGTTAAAGAGTTTGCGGATATCTGAGATTTTAGAAGAGAAGAAGGAGGCAAAGTCATCAGGGGAGATAGAGGAGGGAGGAGGAGGGAGGAGGAGGGGGGAGGGTTTAGGAGGGAGGAGAAGGTAGAGAATAGTTTACGTGGGTTGTTAGTGGAGGCTTGGATTACAGATTGGAAATAAGCACATTTAGCAGAGGAGAGAGTAGAGAAGAAGGAGGAGAGGAGAGTGCGGTAAAGGTCTAGGGCAGCAGGGAGATTGGTTCTCTTCCATTTCTTTTCAGCAGATCGCAGTGTGATTCTTGCCGAGCGGAGAGCAGAGGAGAGACAGGGATGGGGAGGGGAGGGGCGAGCAGGACGGGAGGTGAGGGGACAGAGGGAGTCGAGGGAGGAGGTGAGTGAGGAGAAGAGGTGGAGGTAGCAGAGTCTACGGAGAGTTGTGAGAAGGAGTCGATAGGAGGGAGGTGAGAGAGAGCAGTGGAGGCAAGGACAGAGGGGGAGAGAGAGCGGAGGTTACGGCGAGAGGTGATAGTGGGGGTAGGAGGAGCAGGGAGAGGGGGGAGAGACAGAGAAAAATAGATGAAATAGTGATCAGAGAGGTCAAGGGGTGACAGAGAGGGTGGAGGGGCAGCAGGCCCTGGAGAAGGTGAGGTCCAGTTGACGGCCAGCTTTGTGGGTAGGACGGGACGGAGAGAGACAGAAGTCGAAGGAATGAAGGAGAGGGAGGAATCCAGCAGAGTGGCTGGGGTTGGAGAGATGGATGTTGAAGTCACCCAACAGGACAGTCGGGATAGACAGAGAGGGGAGGGAGGAGAGTAAATAGTCAAGTTCATCCAGAAAGTGAGTGAGAGGCCCAGGGGGGGCGGTACAGAACAATGAGCAGGAGTTGACAGGGAGAGGTTAGTTGGACTGCATGAAATTCAAAGGTATTGACAGAGAGCGAGGTGAGATCGGAGGGGACAGAAAAGAGTAAGGAGAGAGAGAGGAGAAGACCCGTCCCACCTCCCCGTCCAGTGTGACGCGGGGTATGGGACAGGACGTAGAGAGGGGGCAGGGCAGCAGGAGTAACACTGTTATCAGGGGACAGCCAGGTTTCAGTGAGAGCAAGGAAATCGAGCGAGAGGTGGGAGGCAAAGGCAGAGATGAAATCAGCTTTGTTAGCAGAAGAGTGACAGTTCCAGAGTGCACCAGAGAGTGTGCGGGAGGGGGGGGAGAGGCAGAGAAATGAGGTTAGAGGGGTTGGAGGAGCAGCAGCGGAGGGAGGGCAGAGGACGAGGACGGGAGGACAGAACAGGGATGTGAGAGACAGTCATAGCAGGACAAGCAAGACAAAAGGCACAGTAGGAGCAGTAGGGTGGAGGGTACAGACCTGACTAGTAGATAGCTTCTTCTAGAGGCCCGTTAGGTTTGGATCTAGTTGAACAGGCAGGCCTCCCCTCGCTGGACTCCCACAGCTAGACTCCCGGCTCTTTTGTTGAGGCTCTTCTGTTGGCTGGCGCTTCGTGCTGGCGCCGTAATAAGCTGCTTGATTAAATGTTACACCTGCTTGGCAAAAGAACCAACTAAACTGTGTGGAAACCAATCAAATAGCAAAATCAAGTGCTAATCAATTTAGCCACTCACCTGGTATTACTCACACACTAACTCAGCCAATTCAAACACCACCTTACAATGTCACCAAATGTAGTTAGTTAAAATTACTAGAAGCAGGAACTTATCTAATCTGCCTCTGTCCCTGGTTACCTGTAGGTATGATCTAGACAGCATTCAGAACTGGGCAGACACATGGCAAATGAAATTTAATAAAGTATTGCATGCAGGCAATAAAAATGTGCATTATAAATATCATATGGGAGATAGTGAAATTGAAGAAGGAATCTATGAAACAAACCTAGACAATGTGGGGAAGCTATAAAAAAGGCCAACAAGGCTCGGATATATTGTGAGAAGTGTTGAATTTAAATCAAGGGAAGTAATGTTAAAACTTTACAATGCATTAGTAAGACCTCACCTAGAACATTGTGTTCAATTCTGGTCACCTTATTACAAAAAGGATATTGCAGCTCTCGAAAGAGAGCAAAGAAGAGCAACCAGAATTATCCCGGTTTTAAAAGGCATGTCGTATGAAGACAGGCTAAAATAATTGAATCTATTCAGTCTTGAACAAAGAAGACTACGCGGTGATCTGATTCAAGCATTCAAAATCCTAAAAGGTATAGACAATGTCGACCCAGAAAGGACCAGGGATCACAAATGGAGGTCAGATAAAGGGGCATTCAGAACAGAAAATAGGAAAATAGGAGGAACACTTGCAGTTACACGTCCATTCAGAGGCTTGAGCAACCCCAATTTCACGTCATGCTATGCAAATGCAACATTGCAGTGCCTTCTTCACTTGCAACCTCTGAAGGATTCATTAAAACACAGTCAACAGGTGATCAGGAGCTTTGTTCACAAATAGGCTCACTTGCCATCCACTGCGTCTCTAACTACTGTTGATATTTATCACTTCTTAGGAGAACCTTTCAATAGAGGTTAGCAGCAACATGTTGCAGTTTCTCACCAAATTGTCTGAAATTTGTCCTGAAGTATCTCGCATGGTTTCAGTCACAATAAGTCATGACATTTTATGTACTAGATGTAACTACTGCTCATCAAACCAAGAGGTGTTGCATGTTTATCCTCTACATGTACCTGCTGGTACAGATTCCATGTGTTTGGAAGAACACATTTATAGAAATGACAAATGGGCAATGATTCCTGGTAGCAAATGTAGGCAATGCAAAACTTCTCCAATTGTGAAACGTGAACTTATTCAATCATCAGGAAGAATGATTGCAGTCCAACTTATGCTTTGGGAAACCAAACCAGACGGGACCGTTACAAAGTGATACAGTGCTAAGTTTACTGCTGTGCAGAAGAGCAAAATTACTGTGGACAACAGGAATTACCAATTAGATTCCATTACACCGTGTAACAATTTTTTAATTTTTTTTTGGTTCCTGGGTAGTAAGTGTTATTTCCTAATTGCTTATGCCTCAGAAGTATAGAAAATGGCTATTATTCCCCACAAACTTTGCTTTTGTGACCAGGACAGTGATATTTTGAAATTTACCTATTTTCCAGAACATTCCAGATAGATTCAGTGCTGAGTAAACTTGGAGTAACTTCTAGAACTTTCTAGAACTTTCCAGTAATATAAATAGTAGTATAAATACAGGGGCCTTAAGCCCAGCAGTTCAGTTTAGTTCCAGCTGCTTTTTCCAGCTTCTTCACCCATCAAGATGGGCTCTGCTTCTGCCACAATGTGACCAGTCTGTTCGAGGCAATCGGAATCGCCTGTAACCAGAATGAGTGGCGCCTCTTCATTGACAGCTCATGCAGGATCCTCAAAGCCGTGCTGCTCCATAATGGTAACAAGTACCCGTCTCTTCCCCTGGCTCACTCGGTGCACCTCAAAGAGGATTACAACAGCATCAAGACCTTGCTGGACGCCTTGAAGTATGATGAGTACGGCTGGGAGGTGATAGGAGACTTCAAAATGGTGGCATTCCTGATGTGTCTCCAAGGCGGTTTTACCAAGTTTCCCTGCTATCTTTGCCTTTGAGACAGCAGGGACACCAAGGCGCACTACCACAGGTGGGACTGGCCACAGCGGACCGAGTTCTCTGTGGGGAGGAACAACGTCAAGTGGGAGCCACTGGTGGACCCCTGGAAGGTGCTGATGCCACCACTGCACATCAAATTGGGCCTTATGAAACAATTTGTCAGAGCTCTAGATAAGGAGTCGGCAGCCTTCAAGTACGTTCAAGACTTCTTCCCTAAGCTGTCTGAGGCAAAGGTCAAAGCCGGTGTCTTCGTCGGACCACAGATAAAGAAGATCCTGGAGTGCAATGAATTCCCCAAGAAGCTCACTAGTAAGGAGAAAGAGGCTTGGAACAGCTTTGTCGCAGTGGTTCGGGGCTTCCTGGGCAATCACAGGGCCGAAAACTATGTGGAGCTGGTTGAGACTCTGGTGAAGAACTACGGCACAATGGGCTGTAGGATGTCCCTCAAAGTCCATATCCTTGATGCTCATCTTGATAAATTCAAGGAGAACATGGGAGCGTACTCGGAGGAGCAAGGCGAGCGCTTCCACCAGGATATACTGGACTTTGAACGCCGCTACCAAGGACAGTATAACGAGAACATGATGGGAGACTACATTTGGGGGCTGATTCGTGAAAGTGATTTACAGTATAATCATAAATCTCGAAAAACTACTCACTTCATAATAGCCATTTTCTATACTTTTGACGCATAAGCAATTAGGAAATAACACTTAATACCCAGGAACAAAAATTGTGTTACATAGTGTTGTCTGTTCAGATGTTTGTTTATTTACATTTTCTTGTTTTGAGATATAATATGCTTCGGTTGTTCAGATGTTTGTGACTTACTCAATAAAAAAAAAATACTAATTACATCTGACTGTTTCTCCTTTTGTTATACTATTTACAGAGTTTTGAATACAGTCGTCCGAAAGACTGCTGCGGGGCTTCAGGTATGAGTATATCTCCGGTCCTTCTAGTTTTAAATAGATTATTATTATGAATGCAAGTGTCTCTCTCTTTTTTTCTCCTGCATTGCTCAGCCTCTTGCAGTGGGTTCTGTGGAATCTTCCCCGATGCCACGGTGAATCTGTGGCACCTCGAGACACAGCACAGTGTACTGCAGTTATCATGCGGGCAGCGTGAAGTGTAAAACCAATGCTGTCCAGCAGGGGGCACTAGAGAGCTCTTAGCACTTTAATGAGCTACATACCATTGCTTCTTAATGAGGTGATTTCTGCTCAGGATGTGTTTAATACTCCCCTCTCTCTCTCTTGGGTAGTATATTAACCATAGGCTCCTGTGTTTTTAATATCAATTCGTTGATTGACAACGAGACTAGTAAAGCAAAAAAAAAAACTATATTAAATGTTTTGATGCCTGTATTAAATGCTATTTTAAATGTTGTTCAGTTACAATGTCAATCAACAATTTCATTTTAAAAATACAGTAATAAATACTGTAGGTGTCCTTGCTTTTAAAACTGCAGTCTGCTCATACAAGCAATCCATATACAATCAAACATATGAAAGGGTTCTGTTCCTGTAATATTATTATCTGGTCAGTAGTTAATCAACTGCCAGTCGGATCCCAAAGTAACTGGAGCAGGACGTACAGCATGCCACACGCGACACACAGCATCACGTTTCAAATATTTATTAGTGGCACAAATCTTTTTATTCAGTGAAATGCACAATATAAAACCCTACCATCAGCCAACACACTTGGTGATAAAACCCAAAGTAAAGAAAGAAAAATCCCTCAAAATACACTCTAAAACAGTTGGCCAATACATACCATAAAAATCACCACAAAAACAATACAATTTGTGTTTCTACCCAGTGCACTGGTTTCGCTAAAACCCTATAAATCTATAAACACACAATATTATATAATAATCACACAATGTCAAATGTCTCCCCCAAAATCAGTTGCCCCAGTACCCCAAAACAGTCTTAGCAGCACTACTCAGTCCCGGTCTCCTTTGGGGATTGAAACCTGGTACTTCAGGGACCCCTCCACTGCAGCTGTAGGCTCTGCACGGTCGAGTCCTTTTCACAGCCCTGTCTCCTGGCTGGCTTGCTTGCTTTTACTCCGCTGGTCCACTTATCCACTTCCAAATGCAGACATGTCAAGTCTCCCGCACTGGGGGTGAGACTCCCACATCAGCATGCTATCTCACGCTCACACACATTCCTAAGCTCATCTCACACATTGTCAGTGCAGTACCTTATATATATATATATATCAAGATTTAAAATATTTTTACTCAGGCGCTGCAAGAGACAATTCAGATTTGGGGCCTCAGGCTTAGAGCTTGGAAAGCCGCTTCCCAAGCTTGTGTACTGTGGTAACCATGGAGACAACATGCCCGCGAGAGGAGAGAGGAGTAACTGTTCAGCCAATTGTATTGCTGTGCGGGTGCTGGCATTTAGCCTTTCAACCAATTGGCACTAAGCAATACTGTGGAAGGGCGGGCGTTCATGTTTTCAACCTATCAGGGATCGTATCAACACCAAGCACTGCAAGAGACAATGGGTGCGTTCACGGAGATCATTCTGCACAGATTCTATGCAGAATCTGACTAATTTAGCCAATGATCTTCTAAGAATGATCTCCGTGAACGCACCCATTGGCTAAACTGGTCAGATACTACACAGAATGATCTCCGCGAAAGCACTGTACTTGATGCGTTTGCTAACTGCGATGTCGGATGGCAAACTTTAAAAGAAAATCTCTTATAGAACGTCGTATTTAAAACAATCGCACGTGTGCATAAACTCTAGGTCGGACTACGGTGAGATTCTGTGCAAACAGATGATCCCTACAAGAAAATAGTTTGAACACACTAATTTGAAGAAAGTATAATAATGCATGTTTTTATTTATTCCGCACCTCATTGATGCAGTGCTTTCATTTGCATGGTAGTTTCTATACTGTCATTTATAAATTCTGTGACGTGAATAGAAAATACATTTTAATCGAAGCTGCATATTTGTCCCAATGCTAAACAAAACAATTGCATTGCATGTTCGGTTTTGTCAAAGATCGTAACATTGTTACTGCATCATAAAGAAAATACAGCTGCATAAGGATTATACCTTTCTACCACAAAATATGTTCTTAACAATGGCGTGAGAGAAGTGGCTTATGAACAGTAAGTACACAAGTTCCCTTTCAATTCGAAGACGACCACCAACGACATTACCTATGGGTAGGGGTCTACCTAAATCGCGATTTCACGGAAATCGTGAAATTGAGGGGTCACCGCAAAATTCACCTCTTAGGGGCCAATGCATACAAACAAGTACGGAGAGGAAAAAAACTTGTTTAAATGAACTACTGCACAACGCAAGCGATGCAAACTATGTGTCTTCCTTCTGTAGATAGACCTTTTTGATTTCTTCGCAGTCCTGTGTGCATTGCAATTAAGCAAAAAACAAACAAACAAAAAAAGTCCACAAATAACATTTACAAAAAAAAATTCTCCAAAGCAGTTAACGTTCTTGTTTACTATTCAAATGGCAAAGTTTTAATCAGCCTATCAGTGCGTCTTTACTGTTTTTATGTGACCTGTACTGTGCAGGAGGGGGCGGGACAAAGTTGGTGCTGCATTGTTTTGATTTAGGTTGCTAAAATCTAGTTTTCAGCACTGGAGGGAAAATAGTAGAAATGGATGACAAAAAAAGCAAAGTATATTTCGGCTGATGATCGTTTCAAGATATTTCCCAAAGAAACTACATGCAGACTGAGGTCATTGTTTTCCATATCTTAATGTGTATTTGGAGAAAATACAATCGATCGCTATTTAGCTTCAGAATCGCACATTAAACAAAAGGCTACTACAGAGGCTGCTGAACAGAACGTAAAATAAACAGCTTTCAGAAACCAAACTGGAAAGTCAGCGCAGACAAGAAGTATCCCTGTCTGCAAGTTAAATCAGTACTAAAATGATCCAGCACAGCCACCTCGCTTCAACCTGCTGCTTACAGTTGGAATTTTAGACCTGAATATCCATGCTTCCTTTGTTTTAACTCGGTAATAATAAAATAAATTATTGGATGGGACAAATAACACGACAACGAACGTGCTGCATACATTGCCTTTATTAAAGTATGCCAGATGCCCTTGTGTAACTGAGTGTTTGGGCTGTTTCTAATCGATTTCCTCATCTGTATAACTTGGCAAAGCTTTGCTTTAACTTCCAACCAATTCAGTGGATGCAGACGTGCAGTCTCAATGTATGGGCAAGCCAGCTGCAGGGGGATGCTGCATGCTCGCCTTTAACAAATGCCAGCACTCTGTTTTAGTAAGGAAGCAAGTACCACTATTTTTAGGCTTTATAGTGTTCTGAAATACTGTCTACTTAGGTTTATTTAATGTTTAAACAGGTCAGCGGAATGTTCGTGAAATCTTAATTTTATTCCGCAACATACCCATGAAGAATACGTAAATTTACCGCGATTTAAGTAGACCCCTACGTATGGGATATGCCTGCCCATTGGGTAGATATTGCTGAGCTCTCTATACCAGAGCTGCCGATATTCCCCTTCCTGGGATGACGCACTCGGTCCCACCCACCGAGGGATTAAAAACCGTCATCCTGAGGAAGCCATTTCTCTTTTTGCTTCTCAAGACGGTATGGTAAGACCTCTGTATTGAGCTGAGCGTGTTGATAGAAAAGAGCTTCTCGAGTCGAATCGAGTCAATTGTATTTCCCTTGCATTCGTGCGGAACTGGCTCGCCACTTTTCCAGACTCAATGACTTAGAAAAGACAGAGTCTTTCACCTTTCTGTGTTTCAGCGGCCTCCTCGCTTGCTTGGTAGGCCGATCTTTGTTATCTGTCTGTCGTGTGTGAGCGACTGCCTGTGCAGTCATGCAGTCACCCTCGCGAGTGGTTGTCTATTTCTTTATTGAGAGTGCACAGTTCCTCCACCGGGCTAGGCCTTGGTGAGTTGGGCCTTGTAAACAAACAATGTGCTCTGCCCTATACTATCTTTCTACTGTGGTTTTGCTGTCTGCTTCAACTCACCCACCGTGGCTTTGGCCTTGTGTCCCCCTGGTGCACGCTACGCGCTGACCAAGTGTGTGTGCCCGCACAGTTAGGGTAGGCACAATTGCGTAGCGCCCTTCCAGTGCTTCGGTGCCGTGGTGCACGCATAGCCCTTGCTACTTAGGTATCTCGGTGCACAAGTGCTCAGTGCATACTGACCAGGTGTGTGCATCAGTGCACAGTTACAGTGCTGTATGGTACACGGTGCACATAGTGCTCACAGTACTCGGTGCCATGTACCTGCTGCTACAGCGCTAGTGCATCCAACTCTGGTTGGGGGGGTGGTCTGGGCAGGCAGAGGAGTTCGCGGACCCTGGTCGGATTGCTGGACATCCCTACACATACAGTGCCTTGCGAAAGTATTCGGCCCCCTTGAACTTTGCGACCTTTTGCCACATTTCAGGCTTCAAACATAAAGATATGAAACTGTAATTTTTTGTGAAGAATCAACAACAAGTGGGACACAATCATGAAGTGGAACGAAATTTATTGGATATTTCAAACTTTTTTAACAAATAAAAAACTGAAAAATTGGGCGTGCAAAATTATTCAGCCCCTTTACTTTCAGTGCAGCAAACTCTCTCCAGAAGTTCAGTGAGGATCTCTGAATGATCCAATGTTGACCTAAATGACTAATGATGATAAATAGAATCCACCTGTGTGTAATCAAGTCTCCGTATAAATGCACCTGCACTGTGATAGTCTCAGAGGTCCGTTTAAAGCGCAGAGAGCATCATGAAGAACAAGGAACACACCAGGCAGGTCCGAGATACTGTTGTGGAGAAGTTTAAAGCCGGATTTGGATACAAAAAGATTTCCCAAGCTTTAAACATCCCAAGGAGCACTGTGCAAGCGATAATATTGAAATGGAAGGAGTATCAGACCACTGCAAATCTACCAAGACCTGGCCGTCTTTCAGCTCATACAAGGAGAAGACTGATCAGAGATGCAGCCAAGAGGCCCATGATCACTCTGGATGAACTGCAGAGATCTACAGCTGAGGTGGGAGACTCTGTCCATAGGACAACAATCAGTCGTATACTGCACAAATCTGGCCTTTATGGAAGAGTGGCAAGAAGAAAGCCATTTCTTAAAGATATCCATAAAAAGTGTCGTTTACAGTTTGCCACAAGCCACCTGGGAGACACACCAAACATGTGGAAGAAGGTGCTCTGGTCAGATGAAACCAAAATCGAACTTTTTGGCAACAATGCAAAACGTTATGTTTGGCGTAAAAGCAACACAGCTCATCACCCTGAACACACCATCCCCACTGTCAAACATGGTGGTGGCAGCATCATGGTTTGGGCCTGCTTTTCTTCAGCAGGGACAGGGAAGATGGTTAAAATTGATGGGAAGATGGATGGAGCCAAATACAGGACCATTCTGGAAGAAAACCTGATGGAGTCTGCAAAAGACCTGAGACTGGGACGGAGATTTGTCTTCCAACAAGACAATGATCCAAAACATAAAGCAAAATCTACAATGGAATGGTTCACAAATAAACATATCCAGGTGTTAGAATGGCCAAGTCAAAGTCCAGACCTGAATCCAATCGAGAATCTGTGGAAAGAACTGAAAACTGCTGTTCACAAATGCTCTCCATCCAACCTCACTGAGCTCGAGCTGTTTTGCAAGGAGGAATGGGCAAAAATTTCAGTCTCTCGATGTGCAAAACTGATAGAGACATACCCCAAGCGACTTACAGCTGTAATCGCAGCAAAAGGTGGCGCTACAAAGTATTAACTTAAGGGGGCTGAATAATTTTGCACGCCCAATTTTTCAGTTTTTTATTTGTTAAAAAAGTTTTAAATATCCAATAAATTTCGTTCCACTTCATGATTGTGTCCCACTTGTTGTTGATTCTTCACAAAAAATTACAGTTTCATATCTTTATGTTTGAAGCCTGAAATGTGGCAAAAGGTCGCAAAGTTCAAGGGGGCCGAATACTTTCGCAAGGCACTGTAAATGTGTGGGATCTGAGAGCAGCCCACGAGTGGCCCAATGCTTTTTGTACACTTTCTCACCAATACCGCTGCTCCATGCCTTCTTCGAGAAGGTCAGGAGAGACAAGGCGACAGTTTTTCTGGTGGTCCCTAGATGGCCGAGGAGATTCTAGGTTTTTGTTGCAGAGGAATGAGAGGTTTGATTTAAGTAAACTTCTGTAAAGAAATACCGGTTTGGTCGGCCCTTAAAAGCATATTAGCCCAGCGTTCTCCATAGGAACTGGTATTTTGTCCCCGTAAACAGAGAAATGAGAGGTTCGATTTAAGTTTACTTCCAAACGTATTGTATGGTTAATGCCATCACTTTTGCTGTTATTAAAAGGGCCAAGCAACATAGTTGCTGTATTCAAAATTATTGTTATATTTGAATGTGGACTTATTAGTTAATGCATTTACTTGTTTAAATGACTCGCAAAGCCTATAACATTACAGATTTATACCAAAAAAAAAAAAAGATCTTTCAGGATTTTATAGGGTCTTTGAGATAAACAAGAGAGATTGTATTGCCATTTCCCATGTACGGTATCAAGTAACAGTTTTGTTACTTCATAAGATTAGTTATACATTCTCTCCACTGACACAAGAGTCAAAGAAATATGCGTTATAATACTGGTGAATTTCCATCAGTACTGGGATTGCACATATGTGGCATGGACCTGATTGTGCTGCAGTGTGAATAGAAAAGAAACCCAATTCTGAGATGCATCTATTTTAGATTAATGTATGAATAAAATACCATGATCATATCTATTGTGAATGATTTGTTCTGCATTTTAAATGTGGTAGCCAACTGGCAGCATGAGAGGTGACACCGGGGCAGTTGGTGAGGTTGAAGAATAGGCAGTTTTATTATTTCCTTAAACAAAGTTCAAAGACTCAACAGAATGTTTATGAAAATAAACAAAACAAAACCTGCCCACTAATCTCACTTCTTCAACCCTCTCTATTGCTTGCACGAGCTATCCTTGTTGCAAGGAAAAACATATTGCTTTAGCAAACAGAGGCCAGTCCAAGTTCCATCCAGTCGCTGCTTGTAACAGCAAATCTGGTCTCGAAACAAAGTCTCGCCAGGTAAATGTCACTTGTTCACTTTCTTTATAATCCACAAGGGCCGTCGGGAAATGTAGTCTGTAATCCTTTTCCAGGTGAACAGGTAAGTCCTCCAAGTAGTATCTCCCTTGGTACCAAAAAGACCGCGCCCCGTGTGGTTCACACAGGAACAACATGTGAGGATGCTCCTTTAGCGCCCCCTCACAGTCTTTGCGATTGCCACAGCACCTCGCGTTCTTTTGGTTCCTTTGTCGCCCTCTGCTGGTGAACACTGACACTGACAGCCTGCTGCTTGGCTGGATCCTGATGAACTAAAACAAAAATAAAACACAACTACCACCGTCCGTGTGGTTTATTTCCTTCCTGGGTATATTGTTAAGCACAGTTCATTAAACCAAACAGTCCCGGTTCAATAGACAAAAACACAAGTCTGGATCTTCACTTTAAATCCCAGACGATTACAGCCATTTCAGGGTCACACAGCCTGTAGAATTAAATGGCCTATCTGTTCCTGAAATAAGCAACCAGCCTTACTCAAATAAAGCACAGTCCATGAAAATAATGCGATTGATTAAAAGAACAAGTAAAATCACAGTCCACAAACCACAGGCTTTTATAAATTCAGCGAGTGCACACTACACGCGCTGATATCAAACTTTGCCTGTTTAAACGTATTCAGTTTGGCAACAATTAATACAGCTGTAGAAAACGGGTTGAACTCTGCACACAGCAGGTGAGTAACAGTCCATTTAATACGGTGACTTTCTTTTTAAAACAGGTACAAACAGAACGCTGTCTTTCTTTTAAAAGAAACCAAGCACAACTGGATCCCACCAGTCAGCGGTCTGGGTTAGTCACTGTAGAGATCTGTTTGGCGAGTGCACCAGCTTCACTTCATTCCAGGCTGCAGACGCGTTGCAGCTTCCTCCGGCCAGACCAAAATACAAGCTCTACTCGCTGATTATTTTGCAGTCCCTCCACACAGGTACCTTTGGTTCTGGAATAAAGTAGTCCTTTCTGGTCACCAACACTGTCGCCCTTTTTAATCTCTTTGTTCCCGTACTTCTGCCCAACGAAGCACGGCTGCTCCTGTCTCTATTCCACTGACATACACACCACTTAAACAGTTGCTGTACAATCTGTACTCAGCTAATGAAATGAACCGACAACACCACTCGGTATTTCAAAGTTGCTGCTATACACACAGTACCTTTCACAATTACCTCCTCTCTTTTTCTAATTGCTGACCTGACTTTCAAAACCACCCGGATTCCTGCGGACATGTAGTTGAAGTTTCTTTATTTACGATTTCGCTCTTCCACTGTAACACCCGTCTTTCTAGTTTTGAGCTTTGGGGGAAGATATCAGCATCCCCACGTTTCTGATACCTTCCCCGTGTGCTCAACACGGACGGTCTGTTACAAATGTGTGTATATATATATTAGTTATAGAAATTGCATTGTAGCGCATTTATCGAAGATGAGTAACTTGTTCATTCGAATCAGTATCAAGCTTTTATATTGTATTCACATAAAAATCACCCTTAGATTTAAAATGTTCGTGTTTTTGTTGTCAACCCATGCCCCAGAAAGTGTCCAGTCTTCATTATACTACCACCAGCAGATGGATATATACAAATCTCATACCAGACAAATACACGTATAGCAATATTAGTATATATATATATATATACTAATATTATAGGTTGATATGGGGGGGGGGGGGGGGTTAGTGTATGGGTGTTCTGAAGTCAGCAGCAGGGAGGGCAGGAAGGGCAGCTCACCAGCCTCCTGAAGGGTTCAGAGTTCAGCAGGAAGAGCCCCGTTTGGACACAGTGCCGGGGAAGAGGAAGCATTAGTGGTAATATTATGATCGTTTATGTCAAAACTACTTTGACCTTGGTCTTCACATTTTTTGACCTTGTTTGTGAATATATGAATGATTGATATATATATATATATATATATATATATATATATATATATATATATATATATATATATATATAACTAAACTTATGAGTATTGAATATAGATAGATATTTATGTTTTTTCTAAGACATATCTGCTCATTGCTTATTGAATATATATATATATATTGTAATGAAGTCAGTGGGTGCAGTACCTCGCCTTCTCTTCAAAACACCAACCAGGGTGTAATGAAAACGTCGTAGCATGCATTTATTAAGAACACAAACACACTCTGGCATGTGCTCTCCTGTGTCTCTCTTATTTCCTCCTCTCTTTAACAGATTCTCCCTGTCCCTTTTAAAGGGGCTCTAATTACCCCAATATATTGTGATGGAGTGTATGTTTATATATATATAAACTTTGCTTAATGCATATGTCCTTATGATATGTACAAGACTCAGTGTTTAATAAGAAAATATTTATGTAATCAAGGGGCTTGGGGTACCAGGGTTTTATAAATGCTTATGCTGACTCATGCTTCATGCATACATACATACATACATACATATAGACCAGACATCATTAAAACCCTAAGATATTTTCACATACAACACCAATAATTGAAAAGGAGAAAGGTTAAATAATGTATTTCATTTTTTTGTATAAAAAAATATTTATTTAATACAAACTATACCGTCACACACAGAAATATTATCACAGTATGTGGAAGGGTGGTAGTCAATTCACTGACACACATGGGAGACAGAAGGTTTAATTGAAAACACGGCATATTTTATATATTTTTAGCCCGCAGAGGGCGCTGTTGTCCGTAGCCTGAATACCGGACTAAAACTGAATATATTTTGGTTTAAAACTGTTATATTACTGTGGCAAAGTGGTAATGACGTGCAGGTGAGTGCAGTGCAGAAGAATCACACAGACAAACGTTGGTACAGGTGCAAGGGTGTTTATTTAAATTAATAAATGTCCAGAGCCTCAAGGCAAAACCTGTAACTAATAATAATGCTGGAAGTGATACAGCGGCGTGTATCACTTCTCGTTAAAATCCTACGGGTTTGACCCGCAACCCCAAAGTCCCGTTCCGACACCCACACTAAACACAAACACAAAGACAGTGCGTGATTCAAGTGCTAAAAGGTGCAAAACAAAAGACAGTTCCAGTAGTGAAAAGGTGAGTGGTGAAGTCCGGGTTTGTCGCTGGCCTGCGGCTGCAGCTCCGGATCGTGCTCAGTAATCTTTAGTGAGACAACAACACACAAGACACACAGTGTTAGAACACAGACACAAAACACTCACGGTCGATCTCACAAACGGGCTCCTTCTTGGTCATATAATTTAACCATATGCAAAGGAACAGATCACTCAAGCCATGCCCCCTATTTATACCCTTGCCCATGACCCCGAGGTTAACGAGCGCATCCGCTCCTCCAGTCCTCGGATGCCACGCCGCTTACCGTCTGGGTCACTGAGCTCGGGTGCCATAGCTCCGCCCCCTTCCGAACTGACCGACTTCCATCTACCCTACGGAATAAATTGTCGTGCCATTTCATTAAGGGTACTCTGTTCCTCGTACACCGTGCTCTCACAGGTCGAAAGGGAGATCTAACACTAAGACTCATTCGATCTCTGTCACATATCCCACCGCTCAGAGTGGAGCCGAAGGAACACTCGGCTAAACCTACCTTTCCCATTACTCCCCCCTCCCGGGAAAAATAATCCGCATTTTGGTGGTTTTTCCCTGCACGGTGTACCATATGGTACATGAAGGGCTGCAATGCCAGATACCACCGAGTTATCCGGGCATTGCTGTCCTTCATTGTGCTTAACCACTTGAGTGGGGCGTGGTCAGTGACAAGATCAAATGAGTGTCCCAGCAGGTAATATCTTAAAGAGTGAGTAGCCCATTTAATGGCCAAACACTCTTTTTCGACGACGGAGTAGTTGCGCTCCCGAGGGAGCATTTTTTTACTTATGTACAGAACAGGGTGTTCTACTCCGCCTACCATTTGAGACAGGACTGCACCCAAGCCGACATCCGAAGCATCGGTGTGGAGGATGAATCTCTTAGTGAAGTCTGGCGTGATGAGAGCAGGGCCTGGCAAAGTCTCTGCTTAACAGTATTAAACGCCCCCTGACATTCTTCTGACCATTTAATTGAATTTGGTGCGCTCTTTTTGGTGAGGTCAACTAAGGGATTAACCACTGTGGCATACTCGGGGATAAAGCGGCGGTAATAACCGGCTAACCCCAGTAGCGACCGCACTTGAGCCTTGGTTTTGGGGATTGCCGCGTCTACCAAGGCCTGGACCTTGGAGACAACGGGTTTCACCCTGCCATTCCCCATTACAAACCCCAAATATTGCGTTTCTTTTTTGGCAAACGCACATTTTCGCAAGTTAGCTGTCAGCCGGGCTGCCCTTAGAGACTGAAGGACGGCTGTGATCCTAGCCAAATGCTCTCGCCAGGTGGAGCTGTAAATGACCACATCATCAATATACGCTGCCGCATATTCACGATGTGGGTGTAAAACCTGGTCCATCAGTCTCTGGAAGGCAGCAGGCGCACCATGTAACCCAAACGGCATGGTTGTAAAATGAAACAGCCCCTCTGGTGTTGAAAATGCGGTTTTCTCTCTAGAACTACGAGTTAACGGGATCTGCCAATATCCCTTCGTCAGATCCAGAGTGGAGATGAACCTCGCCGTCCCCAGTCTATCTAGGAGTTCGTCGACCCGAGGCATGGGATACGCATCAAACTTGGCAATAGCGTTTACCTTGCGGAAATCAACGCAGAAGCGGTTGGTGCCGTCCTTTTTGGCCACTATCACAATTGGACTGCACCACTCGCTCCTGGAAGGCTCAATCACCCCAAGTTCGAGCATGTCCCATACCTCTTTGCGAACGCCACTCCGTTGACTTTCCGGGATCCGGTAAGGTCTCTCTCGCACTGTGACACCTGGGGGAGAGATAATGTCATATTCAGCGAGGTTAGTTCTACCGGGCGTGTTAGAAAAAACATCGCTAAATTCCTCAATTAACCTACGTAGTTCACGTTGCTGATCAGGAAGTAACTGTTCCCCCATCGAAATGTTCTTTGTGCTAGAGGGTTCTAGCTCGGGCCCTAAATCATCCTCTATATTGCCTGGGGCTATAAATAACACCTCTCTTGCCTGCCAGGGCTTTAATAAATTTATATGATAAATTTCTTTTTTGTTACGGCGATCGGGCTGTTTAATTTCGTAATTCACCTTTCCTATAGCCCGAATCACCTCATATGGCCCTTGCCATTTAGCACATAGTTTGGATTCCGCTGAGGGAAGTAGCAGCATTACTTTGTCTCCAGGTCGAAAAGTTCGGATTAATGCATTTTGATTGTAATGCTGCTGTTGTCGATGCTGAGCCGATCTGAGATTGTCTTGGGCCAAACGACCAACCAAATCTAGGCGATCTCTCAGTAGGAGCACATGCTGCACTACATTTTTGGACGAGCCTTTGTGCTCCTCCCACCCCTCTCTCAACAGATCGAGAATGCCGCGAGGCTGTCGGCCGTACAAGAGCTCGAAGGGGGAGAACCCTGTCGAACTCTGCGGCACCTCTCTCACCGCAAAAAGGAGGTAGGGAAGAAGCGATGCCCAATGTTTTTGCTCCTGATTCACAAATCGTCTCAGCATCGCCTTTAGAGTCTGATTAAAACGTTCCACCAAACCGTCCGTCTGTGGATGGTAAACCGACGTTCTGATGGGACGTATTTTTAGTAATTTATATACCTGCTGTAGCGTATTTGACAAGAAATTAGTTCCATGATCAGTCAATATCTCGTTGGGGATCCCTACTCTTGCCATAATCTGCACTAGTTCTTTGGCTATCGCAGCAGCACTAGTGGACCTCAATGGAACTGCCTCTGGGTATCGCGTTGCGTAATCTACCACCACTAATATATGCGTATACCCGGAGTCAGAAGGTAGCAAAGGGCCGACTATGTCCACTGCGATGCGTTCAAAGGGGGTGGAAATAATCGGCAGTGGGACCAAAGGGGCGGGGCGCACTCGACCCGGCGCTACTCTCTGGCAGTCTGGGCATGTGGCTACATATTTCGACACTTCCTTATAAAGACCTGGCCAAAAGAATCGAGCCAATATCCGTTCCCTTGTCTTGTCAACTCCGAGGTGCCCCGCAAAAGGGATATCATGCGCCAGCCTCATGACCTCCAGCCGACAAGACGGGGGGACCAATAATTGTGTTACAGGATGTCCTGTGCCCGCGGCCAGGTTTACCCTATATAGTAATTGCCCCTTGATAATGAAGTGTGGAAATACTAGTGCCCCAGCGCCTTCAACATCCTTACCTTCAATGGACCGGACCTGTCCCCGAATGTGCACCAGTGATGGGTCATTGTCCTGCTCCCACACTAGGTTCACATTCGAGTGCCACATGTCCGGTATATTGAGCGGGGCGGGAGTAACATCTGCCCTTGATGGCCCAGTAACCTCGCCCTCTCGGTCACACTGCGTTCCGACCCCCTTCGACTGACGTTTTTCACCGTTATAACAGGCTCCCACCAGCCCCCAGCCTTGTCTCATTAACGCTCCCTCCCATTTCCGCAGCCTTCTCTCTTTGTTTGTTTTTTTCGGCCGGAACAGGGAAGAGAACATTTCCGCTTGAAAGGGAAAAACATTACCAATCATTTCCCCTTCTACTTTTTCTGCCACATTTGCGTGTATGGCCGGGACTGCCCTTAATTTCAATAAATCTTTATAGTTGGGCCAGTCCCGACCCAGAATAATGGGATGTGGTAACCTTTCCGCTACCCCAACTACCAGGGAACGTTTCATCGGACCGACCGATAAATATGCTTTTACTGTGGGGTATGTTGCCGTGTCTCCATGGATACAGGAGATCGCCACCTGACCTTGTGGCTGCCACACCATACCGCCTAAGAGAGATGCTCTAATTAAGGTCCGACCACACCCTGTGTCCACTAATGCATGGGTTTTCACATTTCCAAAAATCACCTTAACAATACAAGGCCCCTCCCGACCATTTTTCCCTCGCTTACCCGCTTCAGATGCCAGATTACAGACGGCCACGTCACACTCCATCGCAGATGGGCATGACCTAGCCTGATGTCCCGGCTGGCGGCACCTAAAACAGGTAGGGGGAAAGGAGGGCACAGTGTTAAATGGTCTGTCCCGCTGCTGGTATGGCAACGGGGCAGGGGCAGCACCTCTACCCCAGCTGGGGGCCAACCTTGGTCTCCATGAAGAGGAGGCAAGGTCGCCCATTGGGGTTGGTGCTCTCGGAGGTCGTTGAACCGGTCCTGGTGGTGGGGTTGGTGGAGCAGAGAGAGGAGGTGGGGCTCGGCCGCTCCGTTGAGATAGCGGGGTGAGTAGCCCGGTCTGGGCGGATACCAGGGAGTCCTCGAAGTCCTCAGCGAGCTTGACTGCCTGTTCCAGGGTGTCGGGGTTGTGGCGCCGTATCCATCCTTGGGTCTCGGCGCCGACCACATGACAAAACTGCTCAATGACGATGGCCTCCCCCATCTGGGCAGTTGTTTTTAGCGCCGGGGTGAGCCAGTGTATCATGTGGTCACAGAGCTTCTGCGCGACCACCCTGGGGCGTACGTTCGGGGACCTCCTGTACTCCCTGAACCTCACTCGGTGCGTTTCCTCCGTAATGTTAAGACGGCGGAGAATAGCCAGCTTTACCAGGTCATATTGAGCGGCGTCGTCATCCCCCATCGCCTGGTAGGCTGCCTGCGCTTCCCCAATCAGGCAGGGTCCCAGCTGGCTTGCCCAGAACTGTCGGGGCCATGACGCGGTGGTAGCCAGCCGCTCAAATGCCACCAGGTATGCCTCTGGATCATCATCCGCCGTCATTTTCTGCGTCCGTGCTTTGGGCGCTCTGAAGCTGCATTCTGCTGATGCTGTGGGAGGTATTGCCAGCCCGACCCTCTCGATCAGCGCAGTGTACCTCTCCTCTCTCCGTCTTTCCTCCACCTCCCGTCTGCTGTCCAGCTGCTCCAGCAGCGCCGACAGTGTTGCGTAGTCCATCCTTACTTCTGACAACCACGTGTGGCAAAGTGGTAATGACGTGCAGGTGAGTGCAGTGCAGAAGAATCACACAGACAAACGTTGGTACAGGTGCAAGGGTGTTTATTTAAATTAATAAATGTCCAGAGCCTCAAGGCAAAACCTGTAACTAATAATAATGCTGGAAGTGATACAGCGGCGTGTATCACTTCTCGTTATAATCCTACGGGTTTGACCCGCAACCCCAAAGTCCCGTTCCGACACCCACACTAAACACAAACACAAAGACAGTGCGTGATTCAAGTGCTAAAAGGTGCAAAACAAAAGACAGTTCCAGTAGTGAAAAGGTGAGTGGTGAAGTCCGGGTTTGTCGCTGGCCTGCGGCTGCAGCTCCGGATCGTGCTCAGTAATCTTTAGTGAGACAACAACACACAAGACACACAGTGTTAGAACACAGACACAAAACACTCACGGTCGATCTCACAAACGGGCTCCTTCTTGGTCATATAATTTAACCATATGCAAAGGAACAGATCACTCAAGCCATGCCCCCTATTTATACCCTTGCCCATGACCCCGAGGTTAACGAGCGCATCCGCTCCTCCAGTCCTCGGATGCCACGCCGCTTACCGTCTGGGTCACTGAGCTCGGGTGCCATAGCTCCGCCCCCTTCCGAACTGACCGACTTCCATCTACCCTACGGAATAAATTGTCGTGCCATTTCATTAAGGGTACTCTGTTCCTCGTACACCGTGCTCTCACAGGTCGAAAGGGAGATCTAACACTAAGACTCATTCGATCTCTGTCACAATTACCTAGACGGTTTTTAAAATAGCATGGATCAATATTTATAGAAAGAACAAAAAAAATCTACCAGAGTTCAATTCCTGAAAAAAAGCTCTCACTTATCTTTAAAAAAAACTCCTGGGCAATCGCCAGGGACCAACAAAACACTGGATGCTGCATACTCTCTCTTCAAACTTCAGTGGGCAAATGATTTTTCAGAGCTTGAAATAGCGGGCGGTTCCTTTAAACCCACACAGTCAGTGGCATAGGTCTGCATGTAAGCAACTAAAAGAGACTGTGCTATTTTAGTTTTAAAATTAAATAAATAAAACTGTGAAGAAAATGACCTAAGGAGATGTTTTTAAAAGCTATCTAAAAGCAGTGTTTGTGTGTTGTATTACAAGTAAATATGACAGAAAAAACAGTCCCTGCTTGAAAATGATTGTAACTGAGCTAATATTATTGTTTTCAAATTATTAATAGGTTTAACTGTTTAGATCTGTTTAGATGTGCGGTGTTTTAAATCGGTTACATTAATGTTTGCACATCCAGAGGTAATGTCCACTTATTAGTTATACTATCTAGATATCATGTATGATGTCTCTCTATATCTTATACACACACGTGAGCCTTGGTGAGAAATACTTTGAAGACCGATCCCACACTTTTACAGACCCTGAGAATTATTTTGAAAACAGATTACACCCTGAAAGTTGCAATGAATGGCCAAACCAGGGACCCTAGTTCTAAAGAATTCTATTGTAAGGTTCACCCTGATCATTTTCTGAAATGCGTGAATCTTGGTGAGAAAATACTTTTAAGACTGATCCCACACTTTCAAAGATTAGAGGATGGAGAGTCCGGGTTTACCCAGTGGAGGTGGGTTGTCGAGGATTTGTGGCACACTCTACAACCCGGTTTCTCAGAGATGTCGGATTCAGTGGCCAAGAGTTGCGTCGCACAGTGAAGAACTTATCTGAAGCAGCAGAGAGGAGCAGCAACTGGCTGTGGTTGAGACGGAAAGATTCTGGCTGGGGATCTCAAGCACAATAGAAAGAAAGAAACGCTGATGTACAGGTAAGTAAGCTGGGCTGAGTTGAGTGGGGGACGGAGGGGGGTGATGCTGGGACGCCAGAATCACCGTCGAGCCCTCTTGAGGTGTCGCGGGCTAGTCGACGAAACACTGAGGATGGAAGGTGCCCACTTGAAAACCCCAGAGATGTACTCTACTTAGCTCAATCCAGACGGTTGTCATGCTGATGCGCTGGGGAGGCCGCACTATGGTTGATCCCCGGAGCCAGCATCGCAGCCGTTGTGTGTGCTGATGCGCCAGGGAGGCAAAATAAGCTGATCCCTGGAGCCAGCATTACACTTCAGCCATTAACACCAGACAGAAGGATATCTACATCATCATATGGAAGGAAACGTAAATGGATGGAGACACATATGGATCACATTAGTTTACTGTAAAGCTACGTCTTAGTTGGTGCTTATCTTGGCGAGAGCCGAGTTCAAACCAGCATGAAGTTTTAACATCTACTCTCGTGTAATGCTATTCTTAGGTGCAGCAGACCCTGGGTCAATGTGCCATAGGGTTCTAAAGAGGGCAGGTTTGTAAAATACACCACAGCTTGTCTATATAAATAACCAAACCCTATGTTTAACCATGAGGATGTTTTAAAAGGTGTTTTATATTATATAGTCTTTGCAAGTCTTTGCACCCTCTCAAAGATTATGGGTCCTGAATAGAGCCTTTAGACACAGGATCAATGAGTCGTTTTCTAATGTATTGAACCCTGGAAAGATTCTCAAAAGTTATAACTATGATGTCTAAAATATTAATGAGACCCAATATGTTATCAAAAAGTCATTGATCTAAAATCTATATAAGACCAACCCACACATCTGAAAAAACTCTGAACAGCACAAGAACCCAAGACAATGGAGAACACACCAAGCAAAAACTCTGTTAAATGGTAAGTAACTCTTTTTAAAAATACCTACCACAAAACTTATTTTACATACCCTTTAAAATGTTTTTTTTTAAATTTATTTTAGGACTAACTTTGTTTTTAGAGGTTTGCCAATTACTTTACCTGTTCTTTAAATGTAACATCTGAGAAATGTCTATAACAGGGTATTAAGATCTTCTGCAAAATGCAGGAATAGTGTCTCACCTTAGATGACAGGCCGGCATGTTTTAAAATGTTCAATCTGGTTAGAAATGCATTCTTGGAAATTTAGTATGGGTCTTTTGGGGTTTGATGTTTTTTAGGCTCAAAATGTAGGACCCAGAGGCCTGTCTTAGCTGCATCAGGGGTTGACCTAATAGGAAGCCTGTTTACAATACACCCTTTTAAATGGGTTTATTGTATTATTACTATTATTTGTTTATTTAGCAGATGCCTTTATCCAAGGTGACTTACAGAGACTAGGGTGTGTGAATTATGCATCAGCTGCAGCGTCACTTACAACTACATCTCAACCGAATGACGGAGCACAAGGAGGTTTAGTGACTTGCTCAGGGTCACACAATGAGTCAGTGGCTGAGGTGGGATTTGAACCGGGGACCTCCTGGTTACAAGCCCTTTTCTTTAACCACTGAACCACACAGCCTCCGCTGGACCACACAGTGGTGAGGGGATGGAATGGGTTACCGAGTCATGTTGTTAGGGCTGGGATCCTTTAAGACCCGACTTAACAGTTTGGAGATGAATCAGCTGCTGCACTGTAAAGAGTTAATATGTCGCCACTATCTCAGAGATATGAACTCGATTATAAAAAATACATGTTTAAAACAGGGAAGTTTTGTAAATATTTTAAGATGTTTAATTTTATTAATGTACTTAGTTTTAATAATTATTATTTTAATTACTATTATTTTTAATAATGATTATTTTTAACAATTTTTATTTTTTTATTTATTATTATTATTATTATTATTATTATTATTATTATTATTATATATTTTTTTAAAAATATATATCTGTTTCATGTTGAGTATGTCAATCTGAGTACGTTGAAGCCCTGCTTATGACTCTCTGATGGAAGAAGCTCTTCAGTACAATGATGAATCTTTCAATGACCCTCCGGTCGTCCCAATAGTGCCTCAGAGTATGATCAGCATTGTTTTTATAGCCTATTAAAATAAGTTTGGCCATTATAATTAATATTATTTTAGAGGAATACAACATTAATTTACACCCTTTTATCTTATTATTATTTTAGAAAGCCCTGAAAATCCTGCAATGAAAGCGGTGGCCAGCACATCAGAGGGACAAGGTTTACAAGGTTTAAAGGCGAGGACCTCCTAGGGCACTACAATAAACAACCCAAAGCTGAAAAAACCTCTCAAAAGTAAGCACATATTTAAAAATGAAGCATTTTTAAAACAAGTATTAAATACTACTTTAAGCACCTGTTAATGTATTTTGGTCTGTTTGTTTATTTTGTTCTATTTTCATTTCTTTTAGAACGACCTGCTAGACCTTCTCTTATTGTGTCCAGCGATTCTTCGGAGGACGACACAGGACCCCAAGTCTAAAAGACCAAGTAAAATTTCCAGAAGGATTTACAGTTCACCGATACCAAGAGTCACCCCACCAGCCTTAGAAGTACCCCAAAGGCCAATCCCAGCACAAACCTCATCACCAGTTACTAGGTGTCTTTGGCCCTGTCCACACTATGCCTTTAAACCGTATTAGTTGCATTTAAGCCGGCTTAAAAGTGCTAAATACGGTTTGCGTCCACACTATGCAGCATTTAATACTGTACTCGAGAACCGGACTCGAGACCACCTCAGGAGGTAGTCTAGAGTCCGGTTCTAATTAGATCGCATCAGGTAGTGCGGTTTATCACAAGTGTGGACGCTGTAATACCGAACTACATTTTTTGTGTATCCTCCAATATCCCAAAATGCTTTGTGGTGTGTTTGGCGAAATACTCTGAGCAGGCGCCTGAAGGACTTGCTATCACTGTACACTCCGCACTAGGTATTCATTTTTATGCTTCAAAAAATCTGTCAGGACATCTCTGTTAAACTAGTAGGGAAAATCGTATTTTTCTTGAATCATACTTGTATTTGCTAGAACCAAAGTCATTGTATTTATCTTGCTCTGAACTGTATTATTACTTGTACTGTGATCCATGAAATGTATTTTTGTTTACGACTGTAAGTCGCCCTGGATAAGGGCGTCTGCTAGAAATAAATAAATAAATAAATAAATAAATAAATAAATAAATAAATAATAATAATAATAATAATAATAATAATAATAATAATAATAATAATAATTACTTAATAAACAAATAAATAAATACATAAATAGATAAATAAATAAATAAATAAATAACAAAAACACAACGTTAACCTTTTTAAAGGTTTTTGCAATTCAAATTTAGGAACATAAGAAAGTTTACAAACGAGAGGAGGCCATTCAGCCCATCTTGCTCGTTTGGTTATTAGTAGCTGTGGCAATGTGCCCCGCCCCTGTGTGCAATTGTGTGTTATGTGTTGTATGTTGCGTGCATGTGTTAATGTTGGTGTATAGTCATTGGTACACGGGATATAAACGGGTCTGTGTTTCACGTGTATTTAAAAATGTAGATTTGTATTTAGGCACGAGGAGAGCACAAATCACTTCACGTGCTGGTTAAATGTAATATGTGAGCACGGGGTTGCACAGAATTAATTCACGTGCTGGGATTCAAGTGAGTAATTAATTAGTAATTGAATCCCAGCACAACAGTATATATAGATGCACATTTCTGTCACTCGGGGTTAGGTGTTCGGTGAGTGGAGAACGAGTGTGGAGAAGGAGAAACTAAATAATAAGAAAGAACGTCAATATAAAGTGAATAACTGTCTCACTCACCGTGTTTCGTTTGTCTGTCTGTGCACTGTCTAGTCCGTTTTGTTTACCTGTTTATTTTGGCTACCAGTGCCGTGTCCAGTGTTTTTGTGTGTTTAAAACCTTTTATTTTCTGTTCTGTTTATTAAATGCTGAGCGCGATCACGCGCCCAGCTTCACCAAACCACATCTCTCTGTTTATTTATTTCCTGCATCTGGTCTGACGCCACCCCCTCCGGCCGTCTTTGTGACAGTAGCTTATTGATCCCAGCTTCTTGAAGGATCCCAGGGTGTCAGCTTCAACACCATTACTGGGGAGTTGGTTCTAGACCCTCACAATTCTCTGTGTAAAAAGTGCCTTGTATTTTCTGTTCTGAGTGCACCTTTATCTAATCTCCACTTGTGACCCCTGGTCCGTGTTTCTTTTTTCAGGTTAAAAAAAGTCCCCTGGGTCGACATGGTCTTTACTTTTTAGGATTTTGAATGCTTGAATCAGATTGCCGCGTAGTCTTCTTTGTTCAAGACTGAATAGATTCAATTCTTTAAGCCTGTCTGCATACGGCATGCCTTTTAAACCCAGAATAATTCTGGTTGCTCTTCTTTGCACTTTCTAGAGCAGCAATATCCTTTTTGTAACGAGGTGACCAGAACTGAACACAATATTCTAGGTGAGGTCTTACTAATGCATTGTAGAGTTTTAACATTACTTTCCTTGATTTAAATTCAACACTTCTCACAATATACCCGAGCATCTTGTTGGCCTTTTTTTATAGCTTCCCCACATTGTCTAGATGAAGACATTTCTGAGTCAACATAAACTCCTAGGTCTTTTTCATAGTTCCCCTCTTCAATTTCAGAATCTCCCATATGATATTTATAATGCACGTTTTTATTGCCTACATGCAATACTTTACACTTTTATCTATTAAATGTCATTTTACATGTGTATGCCCAATTCTGAATGCTGTCTAGATTATTTTGAATGACCTTTGCTGCTGCAACAGTGTTTGCCACTCCTCCTATTTTTGTGTTGTCTGCAAATTTAACAAGTTTGCTTACTATACCAGAATCTAAATCATTAATGTAGATTAGGAATAGCAGATGAACTAATACTGATCCCTGTGGTACACCACAGGTTACCTTGCTCCATTTTGAGGTTTCTCCTCTAATCAGTACTTTTTGTTTTCTACATGTTAACCACTCCCTAATCCATGTGCATGCATTTCTTTGAATCCCTACTGCGTTCAGTTTGAGAATTAATCTTTTATGCAGGACTTTGTCAAAAGCTTTCTGTAAATCTAAATAAACCATGTTGTATGCTTTGTATGCTTTTGCATCCTCAAAAAAGTCAAGCAGGTTAGTTAGACACGATCTCCCTTTCCTAAAACCATGCTGACTGTCTCCCAGGATACTGTTACCATATAGGTAATTTTCCATTTTAGATCTTATTATAGTTTACATAAGTTTACATATAATAGAAGTCAGGCTTATTGGTCTGTAGTTACCTGGTTCGGTTTTGTCTCCCTTTTTGTGGATCGGTATTAAGTTTGCAATTCTCCAGTCTGTCGGTACAACCCATGTCAAGAGACTGTTGCATGATCTTGGTTAGCGGTTTGTAAATAACTTCTTTAATTTCTTTGAGTACTATTGGGAGGATCTCATCCGGTCCAGGGGATTTGTTTATTTTAAGAGCTCCCAGTCCCTTTAACACTTCTGCCTCTGTTATGTTAAAGTTATTTAAAACTGGATAGGAACAGGTCAACATGTGGGGCATAATGTACATATTTTAAAAGGTTTTATAAGTTCAGACATTTTCCGATCCTCAAGATCAGCTTTCTCAGAGCAGGAACTAATGCCGGTATGAGATATTTTGTGCAAAAAATATTTTCCTCCGGTAAGCTTAATTTAAATTTTTATGTATTAAAATTAAAAAAAAAACTGTTGTGGCCGAGTTGTAAAGGCAATGGATTTAAGATCCATTTGACTCAATTGTCAGCGTGGGTTTGAATCCTACCAACAGTAATTACTTTTATTTTAGACTTTATATTTAAGAATATTTAATGTTTTTAAGCACCTAAAGGTATATATATATAGTGGCTCTCAAAAGTATTATTGTGTTACAACATGGAATCAAAATGGATTTAATTAGGAGTTTTTGCCACTGATCAACACAAAAAAGTCCATAATTTCAAAGTGAAAGATAAAATCTACAAATTGTTCTAAATTAATTACAAATATAAAACAGAAAATAATTATTCCCCCCCCCCCTTTGCTATGACACACCTAAATAAGCTCTGGTGCAACCAATTGTCTTTAGAAGTCATGTAATTAGTTGAATGGAGTCAACTGTGCAATTAAGGTGTTTCACATGGTTAAATACACCTGTCTCTGGGATGTCCCACAGTTGGTTAGTAAATTTCCTAACAAAAACTACATCATGAAGATGAAGGAACATTCAAAGCAAATCCGGAATAAGGTTCTTCAAAAGCACCAATCAGGGGTAGGATATAAGAACATTTCCAGGGCATTGAATATCTGTCTAGAACAGGCTGTCCTCAAAAACTGAGTATCCGGGCGAGAAGGGCACTAGTCAGGGAGGCCACCAAGAGGCCTATGGCAACACAAAAGGAGTTACAGTCTTCCACGGCTGAGCTGGGAGACACTGTGCATACGGCAACAATAGCCCGGGTGCTTCACAAAACTGGCCTTTATGGGAGAGTGACAAAAAGAAAGTCATTGTTGAATAAACTAGCATCAAATCTGGGCTAGTTTGCCAGAAGGAAGAAGATTCTATGGTCTGATGAGACCAAAATAGAGCTTTTTGGCCTCAACGCTAAGCACTATGTTTGGCGCAAGCCTAACACCGCACATCATCCTGAGAACACCATCCCTACCGTGAAGCATGGTGGTGGCAGCATCATGCTATGGGGATGGTTCTCTGCGTCAGGACTTGGAAAGCTTGTGAAGATAGAGGGCAAAATGGATGCAGCAAAGTACAGAGAAATCCTGGAGGAAAACCTGCTGAAGTCTGAGACCCCGTTCTAAAATAAACAAACACTGTACAGGGCTGCTCGCCCTGTTACACCTACCAATAGCCCTTGTAATTCATCCTATCTTGCCTGTTAAAAAGCCTGGGAAGGAAACCTATTGGTTTGTGCAATATCTTAGAGCTGTTAATGCTGTAGTACTCCCTTCTTTCCCTGTAGTTCCTAACCCTACCACAATTCTCTCCTACATACTCTCCTCTGCTACATATTTTACAGTAGTTGACCTCTGCTCTGTTTTTTTTTCTCTATCCCTATCCACCCTGACAGCCAGTTTCTGTTTGCTTTTACATATGATGGGCTCCAATACACTTGGACCCGACTCCCTCAGGGCTATACCGAAAGTCCCTCTTTATTTTCTCAAATCCTTAAACGTGATCTGGATGATGTTGTGTTTGTTTGTGGTTCTACCCTGGTTCAATATGTAGATGACCTTTTACTTGCCTCTCCCTCTCTAGATGCTTGTAAACAGGGTTCTGTGATATTCCTTATTGCCTTAGCTACAAAAGGTCACAAAGCCTCAAAGACTAAACTACAGCTGTGCCTCCCTAGAGTACATGATTTAGGACATGGAGAGTCACATGACTGCCTTGCTGTCACCACCAACCTCTCTGTTCCCCGCATTGACCTGAAAGACACCCCTCTGCACAACCCTACCCATGGTTTCTATGTTGACGGCTCATGTCAGAGAGATAGCAAAGGGAATCTGGTTGCTGGATATGCTGTTTGCTCACTTACCGAAGTAATTGAAAGCGGGCCTCTGTCCTCAGTACACTCTGCTCAAGTAGCTGAACTTGTTGCTTTAACACGTGCCTGTATCCTTGCTCAGGACCAATCTGTCACAATCTGTACTGACTCTCGCTATGCCTTTGGTGTTGTACATGATTATGGACAATTACGAAAGCAGCTTGGGTTTCTTACTTCTACTGGGACACAAATTAAGAATGGCCCTTACGTTGCAGCTCTCTTAGAGGCTTTACAGCTCCCGTCTGAAATTGCTATTGTAAAATGCCTTGCTCACCAGTCTTTACAAGATGAAGTTACTAAGGGAAATGCCTTGGCAGACTCTGCTGCCAAGACAGCGGCCCT
Source organism: Acipenser ruthenus (assembly GCF_902713425.1). NCBI lineage: Eukaryota > Metazoa > Chordata > Actinopteri > Acipenseriformes > Acipenseridae > Acipenser > Acipenser ruthenus. The sequence goes on along the minus strand of NC_081243.1, from coordinate 3,948,434 downwards.
TTCCCTACCTCAGACCACTACTTTGCTCTCTTCTCTCCAATTACAGTCTCCTTTGGCCACCGACCATGAGTTGGCCCTCCTCCAAGATCAAGCACCAAATGCTGAAAAAGAAACATGGAGACTGGCAGGGTGTCTTTTACACCCTGATAACCTGTGGCGCTGCCCTACCTTGCCCGCTTGCACCACAGTGTGGCGCACGTGAGCAAAGGGGGGATGCTTGACTATTAGAAAAGATTGGTATGCTCCAAATTTCCCCGCAGTGGCTCAACAGTATTGTCATGCTTGTCCTATCTGCCAAGCATACAATGTGGGAAAATCTGTGAAAACAAAGTGAGCGGCGCATCCCCCTCCCTGGGGGCCCTTTGTAAATATCCAAATAGATTTTATACAAATGCAGAAATGTTGCTCTTATGAATATGTATTAGTAGTTGTATGTATGTTTTCTGGATGGGTAGAAGCTTACCCACGTGCCAAAGCAGACACTCTAACAGTAAGCAAGAGGCTTTTGAAGGAATTTATCCCTCGGTTTGGAATACCCCTATCTATTAATAGCGATAGAGGAACTCACTTTACCGGACAAATAGTAAAAGAGATATGCAGAGCCCTACACATTCAGCAGAACTTCCATACACCGCACCACCCACAGTCTGCAGGAGCGGTGGAGAGACAAAATGGAACACTGAAAAACAAAATTGCAAAAATCTGTGCTGAAACTGGTCTCAAATGGCCTGATGCTCTACCCCTTGTCCTTATGAGCATGCGATTCAGTACCAACAGGAGGGTCGGACTGAGTCCACATGAAATATTAATGGGAAGGCCCATGAGACTTCCAGCCACCCCTCCCATTAACCCTCTGTTGATGGACATTACTTTAACTGATGAAACTGTTTTACAATACTGCCAGACTTTAATGAGATGTGTCAAAGCTTTCCATTCACAGGTTCAAGAGGCGTTGCCTAGAGACTCTGGAGAACAGTGCCACGACCTTAGTTCAGGAGATTGGGTCCACGTCAAGGTACATCAGTGGAAAACTGCACTCACTCCTAGGTGGAAAGGCCCTTATCAGGTTCTACTCACCACTCATACTGGATCCAAGCAAGAAGACCACCAGACGAAGAGAAATAACGAAGAGGATTTGCCACAACTTGCGAAGAGGATCATTGCCACTATGAAAAGCTAAAGGTGGTGTGTGTGCCCTTATTGGCACCGAATGTTGCACATATATCCCCAATAATGAGGAACAAATACATGACCTTACTGAACAGATCACGAAGGAAGGTACTAAATTGCACCAAACTGGTTAAGTGGATTATTGGGTGACCTTGGGACCACAGTGGTGCAAGGTCTGTTATTTTTCTTTGGTATTGTGATTTGCGCATATTTTTGTTTCCTTCTTAAGTACTGGGATGTATGGCTGGGAAAATGCAAACTGAGTTAGAATCCATAGGGCAGAAGGAGAGTGCCAGACTCATGTATGAGGATGATCAGGACGAAAAAAATGAAATAAGAGGATTAATGAATATTGAAGTCTAAGTCAAGGTGAAGCTAGAAGCTTCAAAGGGGGGGATGTGGAAGTGAACAATGTTAGACATAAAGGCAGCAGTGTGGAGTAGTGGTTAGGGCTCTGGGCTCTTGACCAGAAGGTTGTGGGTTCAATCCCCAGTGGGGGACACTGCTGTTGTACCCTTGAGCAAGGTACTTTACCTAGATTGCTCCAGTAAAAACCCAACTGTATAAATGGGTAATTGTATGTAAAAATAATGTGATACCTGTATAATGTGAAATAATGTATAATGTGATATCTTGTAACAATTGTAAGTCGCCCTGGATAAGGGCGTCTGTTAAGAAATAAATAATAATAATAGACATAGACTTGTGTCTGGAAAAATTGTATACATGATATAAAGTTGGGGAATGAGTATAATAGGTATTTTATTTCTTCAGAATATTCTAGCTTCAACTATCTGTAACTGCAAGTTGCTAAGAAACTAGATAAACATTTTGCTTGCATCTTCAGTTTTCTTACACAATGCAAAGTACTAGCCACTGTACAATAGAAATACAAGGTTACTATAAAAAGCTTATTAACATGTGATTGGTACAAGTAGAATACTTGTAAAGACTTGATTGGTTACTGCCTTATGTAGAATCATGCCTGTTTAGTTATATATACTCATTGTTTCTGCCTGCGAGCAGAGAACTCATGGGTTAACTAGAAGAACTTATGTTCGGTTGCCTTCTGATTGTCTCTCCCTGCAATTGCTGGAATGTTAATAAAGTGCACTGAATAACTTTGGATCTAAATTTAGACTGAAGCGTTTATTCTTCCACAGCAATCAATTATTTTCTGTTTTGTATTTGTAATTAATTTAGAACAATTTGTAGATTTTATTTTTCATTTTGACATTATGGACTTTTTTGTGTTGATCAGTGGCAAAAACTCCTAATTAAATCCATTTTGATTCCATGTTGTAACACAATAAAATGTGGAAAAGTCCAAGGGGGGTGAATATTTTTGAGAGCCACTGTATATATACAGACGTGCTCAAATTTGTTGGTACCCCTCCACAAAAAACGAAGAATGCACAATTTTCTCTGAAATAACTTGAAACTGACAAAAATAATTGGCATCCACCATTGTTTATTCCATATTTAATAGAAATCAGACTTTGCTTTTGATTTTTTATTCAACATAATATTGTAAATAATAAAACAAATGAAAATGGCATGGACAAAAATGACGGGACCACTAACCTAATATTTTGTTGTACAACCTTTAGAGGCAATCACTGCAATCAAACGTTTTCTGTAGCTCTCAATGAGACTTCTGCACCTGTTAACAGGTAGTTTGGCCCACTCTTCCTGAGCAAACTGCTCCAGCTGTCTCAGGTTTGATGGGTGCCTTCTCCAGACTGCAAGTTTCAGCTCTTTCCATAGATGTTCGATAGGATTCAGATCAGGACTCATAGAAGGCCACTTCAGAATAGTCCAATGTTTTGTTCTTATCCATTCTTGGGTGATTTTAGCTGTGTGTTTTGGGTCATTATCCTGTTAGAGGACCCATGACCTGCGACTGAGACAGAGCTTTCTGACACTGGGCAGTATGTTTTGCTCGAGAATGCCTTGATAGTCTTGAGATTTCATTGTGCCCTGCACAGATTCAAGGCACCCTGTGCCAGGTGCAGCAAAGCAGCCCCAAAACATAACCGAGCCTCCCATGTTTCACTGTAGGTATGGTGTTCTTTTCTTTGAAAACTTCATTTTTTCGTCTGTGAACATAGAGCTGATGTGACTTGCCAAAAAGCTCCAGTTTTGACTCATCTGTCCAAAGGACATTCTCCCAGAAGGATTGTGGCTTGTCAATATGCATTTTAGCAAATTCCAGTCTGGCTTTTTTATGTTTTTCTGTCAAAAGTGGAGTCCTCCTGGGTCTTCTTCCATGGAGCCCACTTTCGCTCAAAAAGCGACGGATGGTGCGATCAGAAACTGACGTACCTTCACCTTGGAGTTCAGCTTGTATCTCTTTGGCAGTTATCCTTGGTTCTTTTTCTACCATTCACACTATCCTTCTGTTCACTCTGGGGTCGATTTTCCTCTTGCGGCCATGCCCAGGGAGGTTGGCTACAGTTCCATGGACCTTAAACTTCTTAATAATATTTGCAACTGTTGTCACAGGAACATCAAGCTGCTTGGAGATGGTCTTGTAGCCTTTACCTTTACCATGCTTGTCTATTATTTTCTTTCTGATCTCCTCAGACAACTCTCTCCTTTGCTTTCTCTGGTCCATGTTCAGTGTGGTGCACACAATGATACCAAACAGCACAGTGACTACTTTTCTCCATTTAAATAGGCTGAATGACTGATTACAAGATTGGAGACATGTGTGATACTAATTAAAGAAACTAATTAGTTTGAAATATCACTATAATCCAATTATTTATTATCTTTTCTAAGGGGTACCAACAAATGTGTCCAGGCCATTTTAGAATCTTTGTAGAATAAGCAATAATTCATCTCTTTTCACAGCTTCTTTGCTTTATTCTATGACATACCAAAGGCATGCAAGTATACATGATAAAATAGCTTTTAATTTCATCACTTTTCAGGAGGAATGAAGCATTATTTCAATGAGCTGTAAGGGTACCAACAAATTTGAGCACGTCTGTATATAGACACTTATGAGTATTGAAAAGATAGATAGATAGATAGATAGATAGATAGATAGATAGATAGATAGATAGATAGATAGATAGATAGATAGATATGTTTTTTTATAATCCATAGACACTTATTGAATATATACATTCAATAAGCAATGAACATATATGTCTTATAAAAACCATAAATATTTATCTATATTCAATAGTCATGTGTCTATATTGCTACCAACGTCAAAGGTCATCCATCAAACTATAACAATAGTTTTGACATAAACTATCGTAATATTACTACTAGCATTGGCTGAGTGGCAAGATGGAGCAGCCAGTGTTGGGAAGTAGGACACCAGCAGACACATGAAGATGGTAAAAACAGTCTGGAAAGCTTTCTTCTTGACAGGGTGAACTTTGTCTCTGTTCAGTCTGGACTGTCTCAGGAACCGGAGGAGAGACACGTTTCAGCAGACTATGACCAGGCAGGCCAGGGCGAAAACCAGCATGTTAATCAGAGACCGTGCTCCGACTGAAATTGAGAGCAGAGGAAGCACAGAGAAGGCTACAGTGATGGCCCAAACCATGACACAGTCCACTGCTCTGTAGACGAGAGACTTGAACCGCAGGTAACGGACTGGGTGAACAACCTGGCAAGTTTATTTTAGTAATTTTATTTATTTGTATTTTACACCTTTTGTTTGGCCCTCACGTCCTTTATTTTGTATAGAGGAGGAACTGGTGCTGGATACCTGAGAGATAATTCCTGATGGAGAAAGGGGCCAGGTTAAGGGATAGCTTGAGGTCTGTCATAAAGGCAAGGAGGTGCTGAAGGTTTTAGGTGGTGAGAGAGATCCGAATCTGGGCACAGAACGTGGTGAAGGAAGGCCAGGCAGTAGAATAAGAAGAGTGAGTGGAAGGGGCTAAGGCATTCTCCCTGAAGCTGCAGACTGACTGGAGGAGGCCGGAGAGTGTGGAGTTTAGTGGAACACCAGTTGATTGAAAGGAGGAACTTGCCGCGGGTTGGGGTTTGCTTCTGTTTAATTTTATTTTTTTTACTGCAATGTGTAGTATTCTGTAGTAAAATTACTACAGTTGGCCAAAGTCCAGTATCTGGGTGCACGGAATTGGTTCACAAGACCTCATGGTTGAAATGGCTTAACGCTCCAAGTCTATCCATTGTATGCCCCTTGCTGTCCTGGTAACTGTTGTTTTTTTTTTTTTTTTAAACCGGTAAATCAACTGGTGCTGTCACGGTAACTTCACAGAGTGCACTCTGTTCCTTTAGGAGTCCCGCAGAGGAAGTGCTTCACAAGAGCAGTTAGACCTAGTACTTCCATGGTCAGGTCATTGAATGGACAGAGCAGCCTTTTCTGAGGGTAGAGATTAAAGACTGAAGGATATTGATATAGGGAGCCAGGAGGGAGCAGCAGGGGGGGGGGCTCTTGAGGATGTCTCTGAGTGTCAAGCAAACTGATGGGATGGATAGGAGTGCTGGAGAAGGGATGGAGATGAGGCAGCAGAAATACTGAATTCCGGAGATGTAGGCTTTAACGGTAGTGGGGGCTAAGTGAAGAGAATCCCTTGCATGGGCGATGGAGGCTAGAATCCGTTGCTCATTAAATCAGAATGGGATGTATTTTGTTTTGAGTGCAGAATGTTGTAAATGTTTTCCATCCAGTGGTAAATGAAGATTTGATCGCTGGGGCTAAGAGTGTGGCCATGTAGTGATGAGCAGATTGCAGAAGGTTGGAATGTTGTATTTAGTTGAACGGCAGATGTTGGTGTTGCAGAGTTTGATGAGGGCTGAGGTGGCAGCTGGACCTGAACAAATATATGAAATCGACTGCCGAGTTGTTTCTGGAAACGAAGGCAGAGAGATGAGATGCCGACCATCCTGTGTTAGTTAATACGGGATTGATCAGCGGTTTGCTACCATCATGTCTGTTTGGAATGAAAAAGGTGAACTCATAATCAGAGATTTGGGTTTCACAACTCCAGTCATTCTCCAAATAGTGGAACTCCTTAATTCATAAATCAAAACAGATTTCCAGTCTCGTAGTATCTGAGAGGATGAGCGGACAAGAGGCTAAATTGCTGAGGAAGTCAAGCGCACCGTATACATTATATATATTTTTTTTAGATCCAGGTATTGGAGGAAAGCTGGAGCGTTGGAAGCTCTTTAGGAGAGCAGTTGCAGTTTTAAACAGTAAACTAAAGCAACTTTTGCATGCTGCAATAGTGAGAAGATCTGAAGAGGGAGCCGAGATTTGCTGTAATGAGGTGATATTAACAGTAGAGGCAAGATCTGCTGAATGGGCAGAGATCTGAGGGAGTAAACGATGGAATGCTGTCAGTAGTGAGCAGTGGCCTGCTGTAGAGAACAGAGACCTGCTGAGTGCGGTGGAAATTGGTATTTGAGAGTTAAGGCGTTTTTAGATGATGTCGGAGATGGGGCTGCCTTTGGGCAGAGATGAAGAATGCATAGATCTGAGTCCGCTGCAGAACCTGAGAGGATGGGAATGCGTTGCTCGGAGGCTGCTGCAAAACCTACTGATTTGATCAGGAGCAGTCTAAGAATGTATTGTCTATTGCGGTGTAGGAGGACGCGTTGACTGAAATGTTGATAATCGTAGAACATAGTTTCAGTATGTGACTGGTAGCACAAATTGAATGAAATGGACTTTGAAAGTTGTATTAAGTGCCTTGATGAAGTTGGGGGCAAATGAGGAAGTGCAAATCCAGGAACAAGAAGGTTGCAGGAATGGCCTGATGCAGGGAAACTGGAAATTAATGTGTTGGTGGATCCTAACATCTCAGAAAGCTGATAAGCTTGGCTGATAAGCTTGGCTTCATGACGAGGTCCTCAAGGGGAGGAGTTTGGATTTGAAAAATTCAAGTTAATATAATGTAGCAAAAGAGGTTGAAGCAGGAAGGTACTGAGAATCCCTTGGAATGACAATGAACTGCAGGAATTAATAGAAAGTTTGGAGTGTGTGAGATTCGCAGCAATAGCAAATTAGCTTAAATTACACTATGTAACACAATTTTTGTTCCTGGGTAGTAAGTGTTATTTCCTAATTGCTTATGCCTCAAAAGTATAGAAAATGGCTATTATTCCCCACAAACTTTGCTTTTGTGACCAGGACAGTGATATTTTGAAATTTACCTATTTCCAATGAGAAAACGGGCAAATTTGTGTCTTTTTGTTCACATAAAGTCAGAAAAACACAACATATGAATCCAAATTAACATGTATTTATACTAAAGTAATACAAAAACGACTACAAAAGATTTAGAAGTGAGTAGTCTTTTTGGTTGGGGCAGTATGGGTTTCTCTCCTCAGCTCCACCTCTGAAATTGTCATCTGGATCTACAACGTCTTCCTCGCTCTCTGACTTGCTGCTGTCTTCTAAAGACGGCTGCTCTCTCTCCGGAGGAGTGGGTACGGGGAGCTCATGGCAGTGTGGCACCGGGGCGATGGATGAAGGAAGGTCCGGATACGTGATAGCAGGTGCATTCTTGCCAGTCCGACGTTTGGAAGGGTCCACCATGCAGAAGTAGCAGTTGCTTGAGTGGTCAGTGGGTTCCCGCCAAATTCTTGGGATAGCGAACTTCATGGCTCTCTTTTCCCCTCTGTACCATCCTACAAAAATACATTTATTTCACCCATGACTAATGTGTAAGAGATTCTCGCAACATTTTTCATATATGATATATTTTTTCAATAACATTGAAAATTGTAAAACATTTTAAAATTAAAAACTTTTACAATTTAAAAAATTTTAACAAATTTTATAACATAAAATTCCGAGCAACAATTTTTCCTCTTACCTTCCAGAGTTTTTTTGCAGTGCTCGCAGGTGAAATGAGGTGCCCTGGGTTTGTCTTGATCCCCGACAGGCATGCCGAAATATGTCTTGTAGGCCTCACACATCTTAGCAGATGCTTCCACGGAGTACTTTTCACAAAAGCAAAGTTTGTGGGGAATAATAGCAATTTTCTATACTTTTGAGGCATAAGCAATTAGGAAATAACACTTACTACCCAGGAAAAAAATAAATAAATAAATAATAATAATAATTGTCACACGGTGTTATGAGGCGCTTGTGGTGTTATGCTGCCATCTAGAGGTTGTGATTGGAATTGATACTATTGGCTTCAGTGAAGCAGGGTAGCATTTATTTGGTTATTGCGATTACAATCCTCGTCTATGTATAAAACATTTGCTTTAGAACAGTTAGTGATGATATAAGTAAGTTAACATAGGTCTAGAAGAGGAGCCTGCAGTATTTAAATATCACAATTCAGCGAGTTGAAGCTCTCATGTTGCAACAGCGCAGCAGCAGGAGAGCCAGAAGATTGCAATAGTGAGGCACAGGCTCGCATTGCCTGTTAAAGCTGCCTGGTCGCCATGGCAATTTACCACTCCCAGTAGTCACTCGATGAGGCGTTGCCGTAGCAACCAGGCGCCAGTGGGAAAGAGTTGCAGTTCAGCGGTGACGTTGCAACAGTTTTTCTGATGAAAACGCAGACCAAGTTGAGTGTGGCACTGCTCTTTGAACGGCGCTGTAGCCGGGCTGGAGACTGGATGGAGCAGGAAAGACTAACGCTGGAGCTCCTGCAGAAAAATACAAAAGCTGAATGATGGAAAGAATCACCTGAGCAGGTAGGAAAACAGCTGATACTGTCTTACCAGCGATGAGCAGAGAAATGACCTGCAGTGAAAGGAACGAACAACAAAAAACAAAGAAAGACAAGGAAGCGGAAATAGTGCTGGGTTAAAGTAGAAAAGAGAGAGAGAGAGAGAGAGAGAGAGAGAGAGAGAGAGAGACAATAACATACGTGGAGCAGCGCTGGCCATGCCCTAATAATTGACGAGGCGAGCGCTGCATTGTGTCGTTGGCTGGAAATGCTAAATGAGGCTGAACTGGGATCAGCTTCCACCCGGAAGAGATCGACGGACGCTACCGGGCAGGATGCCACGGAGGGAAGGTAAGACTGGCTAAAGAAAATGACTTAGGATAAGAAAAAAGCGGCGCAAATTATTTGACTCAACAAGCACGCACACGTCTTGTAAAGGAGCGCGTGTGCATATTTTTTAATCTCTACAGAATTCCCTTTCGATTCCAGCACCGTTTTATGTAGTGCTGGTTCAAGCCCTGGTGAGTTGAGAGTTCTTCAACTCATGAATCATCTTCTCAGCCAGCCTCTCCGAGTGCCAGCCCAGCCGCCTAGCCAGCTGAGCTGCTGAGATCCAACAGGAGGGCCCTGACACGATCAGGTGAGCCAGTCGGGTTACACCAGCCCTGACAAAACTGGTACACAGTGCCCCCGACTGAAAATACTGAATGGGAAAAAGGGGATTAAAAAAGAGGGGTTCCTCCAGTAGAGACTGACCTGTCACTGACCCCTCCTCCCTCTCCACGCTTACTGTCTGCCACACTTTAAAAACATTCACATAAAAAGGGGGGAGACCTGTCTTGTCTAGCCTGGAGAAATCAATTAAAAACAAGCTGCGATCTAACCCCATTCCTCCTACCCATCTCAGAAAATAAAAAGCTATCTCTCTCCAGTGAGCCCCTTCCTCGGCGTACAGGAGCCTCTTCACTGCCTGCAGTCTGAAAGCTGCCACCCTGCTGGCAATGCTGACCAGGCCTTGCCCCCCTTCATCAGTGGGGAGGTACAGGACTGCCGGCCTCAACCAATGTCTCCCGCTCCAGAAGAAATCCAGCAGTACTCTCTGAATTTCCTCTACCATTCCCCGTGGAGGGTCCAGGCACACCAGCTTGTGCCATAACATAGAGGCCACCAAATTATTGATGACCAGGACCCTCCCCTTGAATGACAGCTGAGCCAGCAGCCCCTGCCAACTGAGCAGCCGCCCCTTCACCTTCTCCACCAGGCCCTCCCAATTCCTCTGCATGAAAAGCTCTGTCCCAAAGAACACCCCCAGCACCTTAATCCCAGTCCGATCCCACTGCAGGGCCTGAGGCAGCATGGGGGGACCCCCCTCCTGCCAGCTGCCTGACAGAAAGGTGTTGCATTTTTCCCAGTTTATCCGTGCTGAAGATGCTCTCTGAAACACTGCCAAGCTCTCCTCCAGAACCTGGACGTCCCCATCACTGCACACAAACACATTCACATCATCAGCGTAAGCTGCTACTTTCACAGAGACAGGGACGGGTGAGGCAGGCACCGCCCAGCCAGACAACCTGCCCCTCAGAAGATGCAACAGTGGCTCTATAGACAATGAATACAGCATGCCAGACAGAGAGCAGCCCTGTCTAATGCCCCTGCTCACCGAGAAAGGTTTGCTCAACCCGTTATTAATCTTTAAAACACTAAAAACATTTGAGTATAAAAGCTCTATGTAAGAAATAAAAACAGGGCCAAACCCGAAGGCTCTCAGGACTTTCACAAGGTAGGTGTGGTCGACCCTATCAAAAGCCTTCTCCTGATCAAGGGAGACCAATCCCACATTAAAATGACATGTTTCACTCAGGGTTAATAAATCTCTAATTAAAAACAGGTTATCAAAAATAGATCTTCCTGGCATACAATATGTTTGATCCCTATGTATTACAGTACCTATACATTTCTTAACCCTATTTGCGGTACACTTGGAAATTATTTTCGAATCGGCACATAACAGCGAAACTGGTCTCCAGTTCTTTAAAAGGCAGAGGTCTCCTTTCTTAGGCAGCAGTGTGATCACTGCCCTGCGGCAGCTGAGAGGCAGTTCTTTTCTCTCCAGACTTTCCTTCAGCACCTGGAAGAAGTCCTCCCCGATCACTGTCCAGAAATGTTTGAAAAACTCAGCGGGGAGGCCATCTATCCCAGGCGCCTTCCCGCTGGAGAGCTGTGTCATCGCAATGGTCAGTTCCTCAAAGGTCAGCTCTTTATCCAGTCCACCCTGCTCCTCTTTGCTCAGGCTAGGTAGATCCTGGAGCAGGGTCTCTGTGTCATCTTGATCACACTGTTCTTTTGTGAACAGCTGCTTGTAGAACTGCACAGCCGCCTCACTGATCTCCTCTCTGCTGTGTAGTTCTCTGCCGCAGGGCGTCCGCACACACCTCAGCTGCTGGCTGTATGCTCTCTTCTTCTCCAGGCCAAAGAAGAAGGAAGTGGGTGCATCCATGTCCCTCAGCGCCACGAAGCGAGAACACACCAACGCCCCCTTCACCTTCTCCTCCAGCAAGCTGCCCAGCACATGTCTTTTTTCTTTTATTTTGTGAAAGGTTTGCTCATTAGAGAGATCCCCATTATTCTCTATGTTTAGAATGTCTCTCTCTAACTCCCTGACTGCCTTGTCCAGTGACCTGGTTGCCTCCAGGGTGTACTGCTGACAAAAAATTCGAATTTGTTTTTTCCCAATGTCCCACCACTGCCTTAAATCTTGATAATTGTTTTTTTGATTTTGCCAAACTTTCCAAAACTCTTTAAAAACATTTCCAAATTTACAGTCTTTTAATAATTGAATGTTGAAATGCCAATAAGAAGATTTGTGTCCTTCAGTTGGAATAAGTACACTGACTAACAGGCAGTGGTGGTCCGATAGACTGTTAGGAATAATGCTTGCCCCTACAAAAAAATTGAGGTGACAACGAAATGAATAAAACTGATCCAGTCGTGCTCTAGATGTGTAGTTGTTACGGGACTGGGACCAGGTGTACTGTCGGGCTTGAGGGTGCAGACACCTCCATACGTCAACCAGGTCACCGGACTGTAAAACTGCAGTCAGCTCTGGAGGATTGAGGATGTGGCTCTCCAGTATTCCTATCTTTGGTAAAAATCTATAGTGCAGTTAAAATCACCCGCAACCACTAATACGTCATTATTACTACATTTTAAAATGGTTTGTTTCAACTTGTTAAACAATAAAATTCTGTCTCTTCCCGTATTTGGTGCATAAATATTTATAAAAGTAAAGTTAAGACCAGCTATTTGTGTCTGTACTTTTAAAAGCCGCCCCTTCTCAATCTCTTCTACGTGCTTTACACTGACAGGCAGGTCTGATTTAAAAAGAACCGCTACTCCCGCGCTGGTGCTGGAGCCGTGACTGAACACACCCTGACCGCCCCACTCTGACAGCCAGACCGCCTCACTCTCCTGTTCAATATGCGTCTCCTGCACCATCACAACCCCAGCCCTTTTCTGCTTTAAAAATTCAAATAACTGTGCTCTTTTAAAAGACTGTCTACAACCATTAACGTTAAAAGAAATAAAAGTACACTTTTCCATGGCGGTTAGAATATTTAAGACCATCAAGTTAAAACAAACACTAAAAAATAAAAAATCCATTTTAAAATAAAGTTTTTGATCGTACCATCATTTTCTTTACAGTCTGTACTACTTTTTTTAAACGGTACCTCTTCTGCTGATCTAGCTCCTCAAGCGTTGACTTCCTGGAGACTATATGCGCAGAATGTAAAAACAATTTTAAATCGGGAAAAAAACTTTTAATGTCCACTCCCCTCTTACCTTTGGTACTGTCGAGAAAGTTGATAATGTACTGCAGTGTATAGAGTTTTCTCCTGACGGGTTGGCTGTCAGGGACGTCCGAGATTAACGAGGAATCAGAGAGCCCCTCGTCATCCGACTCGTACATGCCCTCATCTTGTTCGCCATCCGCCCCGTCCTCTTCAGCGGCCTCGCTGCTCTCCACAGCCACAGCTTCAGCTTCAGTGCCCCCTGTCTTGTAGCCAGACTGGGGGAGATCTGTGCTTCTGCCTCCTTCTTCAGGGAAAGGTGGCACAGCCTCCGGGGAAGACGTCAGTTCCTCCTCAGACATCGGTTGTGGATCGCCTCCGCTCTCCGCAACTTTCACGCCGGGAGGCTGAGTCTTCTCTCCGCTGCTCACAGATACAGACCCAGAGTCCCGCCTTGGCTCTCCTTCCTCAGAGTGCTTGTTTTTCTTTTTCTTTTTTTTCACCACCACTTCATCAGTTTGCCCAGCCTCTTGCCCCAAAGCTGTTTTCGCTTGGCTGTGTCTTTTGAGTTGTATCAACTCTGCTTCAGGTACCGCTGACTCGGGCTCCGCTGACCCGGGCTCTGCTGGTTCTGCTGACCCGGGCTCTGCTGATTCTGCTGACCCAGGCTTTGCTGTCCCGGGCTCTGCTGATTCTGCTGACCCAGGCTTTGCTGTCCCGGGCTCTGCTGGCTCCGCTGACCCGGGCTCTGCTGGCTCCGCTGACCCGGGCTCTGCTGGCTCCGCTGACCCGGGCTCTGCTGGCTCCGGGGGCTGCTCATCCTCCCGCTCTACCCGATCGCCCCGACCTCCTCCCCGCCAGGAGCTCCCTTATCCTGCTCTGTTTCAGCCCGATCCCTGTTTCTGGGACACTGCTTTCTTTGATGTCCCTGAGTGCCACATTTAAAACACCTCATTATATCGGAACTGGCAAAAACAACACAATTCGTCCCCTCGACATTAAAATTCCACGCTACTTCAATAGTTAAATTAGGATCATGCTGTAAAATGAACGCCTGTCTTCTAAAAGACAAAACATGTTTTACACTGGGATTTTTACATCCCAGAGGAATCGTTTTAATGGGATACATTAATTTTCCGTATCTTGATAACTCTCTTTCCAGTAACTCGTTTTTTAAGAAGGGAGGGACATTAGACAGTATTACTTTGGTTACGGGTGTTACTAAAGGTGAAACTTCAATAAAAGACCCCTGCACACTAAACCCCTCCTCCACCAGCTTATTTGCCAAATCCACATCAGTTAAAAAGATGACTAGAGCTTTATTCATCCTTGAAGCTGATTTTATTTTATTAAAGCCCACAACCTCTCCTACCGCTACCAGGCATTCCTCCACTGACACCCCGATATCAGGCACACAGCGGCAGCCGTGCCGGCGAGTCAGCACCCCCCCCTCCCCCCGAACTACACGCCATATCGGCGTTTCTGCTGATCTATGACCAGCTACACAAACAACAACGACTCACAAATATACTAAAACTATTACGATAGACAGATAAACAAACAAACAAATATTACATAAAACACAAAAATATAAATATATATAAATAAATAATTGCAAAAGTTTAGACTCTGCTGAATCACAACTCCCGCGCTCCACTCACCACCTGGCTCCTCCCACAATCCGAGAGAGAGAGAGAGAGAGAGAGCGAGAGAGAGAGAGAGAGAGAGAGAGAGAGAGAGAGAGAGAGAGAGAGAGAGAACACACCAAACACACCAACCAACAACACACAACCACCACCCAAATATACTTGTTCAGTTATTGTTTGTTTGGCCAACGTGCCCTTTTTTTGTGGTGTTTTGTGTTTGTTTAAATCTTTTGTTTTATTATTTAACTACCGCCCTTCTTTGTTTGTGTTGCTCCTTCCTGGTCCGTGACCTCATCACTGTAACCACTCTGCCTCAGGACCGTGCTGCTTGGAGGGAGGAGTTCAGCAGGGAACACCATCCTGGGCAGAGAGGAGTTTAGAACTGGATTCAGTGACTCTGATAGAATCAGGAAGTGTGAGAAGTGAACAGGAGACGTGTCTGGGAGGCAGGTCACTATGGTCAATACTCCATTCTTCATACGCTCACACTGGGTTGAGATTGAAGGAAGTATTTCTCTGTCTGCCCCAGGACCCCACGCTTTCCTCTTGGTGATGCCGGTGTATAGAAAGAATGGAAAGGCGCACACAATGAAAAGTGGGAGACTGTAGTAAAATACTATTACAAATCCCTATATGAAGTGCAGGAGCTGTGAGGTGAGAGAGCTGTGAGGAACACAATCATCCTTTTCACCTGTGGGGACCTTCTAAAAGCCAGGACAATTGAGCAGTTAATTCAGGAAGCTAGTGAGGAGCTCCAGCAGTTTGTTGAGAAATGTAGGAACAGGTATCATGATCTCAACAATAAGAACAGGAGCGATCAAACTCAGGTCACACAGCTCCTGGACAAGATAGACAACATGGTGAAGCAGTGGAGGAAACTACACCATAGAGATGTACCAGGAGGGGAAAGGTACACAACATGAACACGAACTGACAGAGAAATACAAAGCTGAAGGAGGAAGAATAGGAGATGAAACATAAGTATGAGGAGGAACTGAGCAGGAGAGAAGAGGACATGTTAGAGGAAAATATCAGTCCAGAAGCAGAGCAATCCATTGAGTTTTTAAACACATATCAGCGAGAGGAAACAAAAGCAGCAGGATAAGGAAGACTAAGAGCACAAACACAGTAACACATAGACCATATTAATAATGTATCAAAATATTCAAATGCTTCATAATGATTGTCTTAATATTTTCATATGTACTGTATAAGTGGAAACAAAAACTATAGAGATGTTTTTTTATCTTTTTGTTTAGATTGTAATAAGGTGCTAAATATATACAGCCATTTAACACTATTTGGCAGCGACAGTTTTTGCATGCAACAGAAGACAGAGATTCTGACAGAAGCAGCAAGCACCATCACTTCAACATCGTCTGTGTTTCATTGGTGGACAGGTTGATTCTCAAAATGCTTGACTTTTGATATAGTCTGCTTCAATTTATTAAGTGCTGACATTAAGTGTGCGCACCTTTTAGAAACACATATACTATTATATACTATTTTCTTTCTAATATTATAAAATATAGGCCTATGTTTCATGTTCCCCCTTGCATACATTAATTTAAGAGTTAACCGAGTACTGTATCTTAAGCTAACATTTGTATGTTTTCATCTGGCATAACGTTTTTATGCATTGTAACGGTTGAAATGACCCGTTATTATTTCACATTTTTATTTTTGCACTTTTATTTATTATTTGTATATATTTTGAATTGCACACGTTTTCTTAGATAGCACACTTTATGACTGATTTGTTGCATTTTATTGTTGCTTCCCCATTTGGCACCCAAAGCTAATTTATTAACTATTATGACTTACAATTGTTATAAGATATCACATTATTTTTTACATACAATTACATAATTTTTTACATACAATTACCCATTTATACAGTTGGGTTTTTACTGGAGCAATCTAGGCAAAGTACCTTGCTCAAGGGTACAGCAGCAGCGTCCCCCACCTGGGATTGAACCCACGACCCTCCGGTCAAGAGTCCAGAGCCCTAACCACTACTCCACACTGCTACCTCAACTACCTGCCAATTGACAACAATACTCACTTAACTATAGATTCCCGAGATGGCCATCCACCGTTTGTCTTGTCTGTGTGTTTGTGCGTGCAGGTGAGATGGAAAGTGTTGCTGCTGCTATGATGATGATGACGACAATGACGATAATTATAAATAGGATAATACTAGGTCGGGGAGTGTACTTTAAAAAAACTCATTGCCTTAGTAGAATTATGTTTAGTTACTCATTTAGTTTTTGTTAGGAGAAATTTTGAGTTAGATATATTTTTTAAAAGTACATGTAACTTAACCATTTGGGTTAGATGTACTTTTTTTTAAAGTATATAAATGTGCTTCTAACACCAATGTAATGTTTTGATGAAGAATTCCTCAGGGATTCTGAAAAAGCTGCATATAAGCAGTGTTTTATTTAGCACAAACCATAGGCACAGTCGCTCAATAAAAAGCTTACAAAAGGGCTCCAACAAATCCACAACACCAAGCGGAGATCAGTAAATACAGCAAACACAACAACAAACATCATTTACAACTATTAAATAATTTCCCAGATCTCCCCTAATATACAAATTGGCGGCAGAAAAGGGTCTGTTCGTAGCAGGAAGTCTGTTTAATTTAGTGTACTCAAATAAATAAAGTATATATACTTTTTCAAAAGAAAAGTTACACTTAAACTTAATTAGTTAAACCAACCAAATTAAAAAGTGTTATTTCTAAGAGTAAAAGCAATAACTTAAATTCTGAGGCGAAATGACCTCGGTGACGTACCTTGCAGGCTTTACATGTGTAACGTTTGTATTTGTTCACTTTTTAATACTAAGAGGCACAGCTATATTGGCATTGTTTTAATCTTAAACACTGCACAGGCAACAATCGATTAAAATACTTGCATTCACGAGGAGTTTTAATCAGTACCCGTCGTGATTTACATTATGTTAAATTAATGAGCTTTAACAATACTCAGAATGAAAATAAATATTGTGTCTGTGTCTGGAACGCAGCCTCGTCTCTGGAGTGCAGGAGAGCTCTCTGCTTGCTCTCTCGGGGTTCAGCTTCAGCACCTCGGACAGTGCCCGGTTCCAATGTTTTGGAAGCAGAAGATATTACGCATCAAAGTGCGCACCTAGCTGTTACTGTACTTTCCTGAGATCATCCACAGCTGCAGAATAAGACAGTTCCAATTGCAACGAGTTGTGGATCAGTTCAGGTTTAAAATGCAGCAGAGGAACAAGACTAAGACTAATGGCCTGTATTCATGAATGGGTTTACACCAATTCACAATTAACGACACTCTAAAAAGAATAACTGTTCATATAAGCCGTAAAATGAAAAATGACGTACTCTTGCACAGCTTCTTTGAATTAAACTGCACGCGCTGTGACGTGTGCGTATTAACTTTCATTTGTATTTTCTTCAATTTAGAAAAAGTGTCAGTAAACCCTTGATGAATATAGACCAGTGTCCGAAAATTGCTGAAATGGGTGCTTTTACTGTATTAATTCAGGTTTATGTACAGGAGATACAAACTAGACGGGTATAGTAGATTATACAATAGCAACAGTCTAGTTTAGTATCCCCTGATGTTTTTACTGTATTCAAGTCTATATGCAGGGATATCAAACTAGACGGGGATATTACAATATCAATAATCTCGAATTATACATGCAAACACTGTTTATTATTATTAATATTATTATTCTTAATACGTGCGGACAGGGTATGCGCGTAATATGAAACACACTGCTGAATAATGTTATATTTATGTTTTAGCAGGACGACTTACAATTGTTGCAAGATATCACATTATGTTTTACATACAATTACCCATTGATGCAGTTTTTTTTTTTTTTTTTACTGGAGCAATCTAGGTAAAGTACCTTGCTCAAGGGTACAGCAGCAGTGTCCCCCACCTGGGATTGAACCCAAGACACTCTGGTATAGAGTCCAGAGCTCTAACCACTACTTCACACTACTGTCTGTTTATTAATTTAAAAAAGTGGTGGAAGTGGTTTGAGGTGGTGGTTTGTGGTGCTGGTGGTAGTTTCTGGAAGTGAATCATCAGAGTTAGACTCCTACAGAAAATAGTGAGTGGACTCTATAGGTTTAACCAATGTTGAGCAATGGTGCACATTTTCGTACTGGCAAGGGGTTTTGTGACCCCAGGCCCTAGTGGGGTCCAAGGGCAAAGCATTTGCAGTGCCAGTGCAGTCAATTTTACACCTAAAAAGATGAAGACATTGATCTATAGATATTATTTGGAGAGTCAGGTCCATGAAAAATCATACTGTTAGTTGGATGAGAGAATCTGTATTTGCATTTAAATAATGATATTATGTGGAGATTGGAACTAAGTTTTAGGCTACCAATAATCAATATAATAATTAGAATTAATAGTGGAGCATATGCTGTCACTGTTGGGTAGATTTTCTGTGGAAGGTTCCCAGCCCAAAATAAAGAAAAATACACTCTTACTCTCTAAACTAGGAGGGCTATCCTTGCCTGTTCTTGAGAAATAGTATTTTGCTGCAAGGCTATCGGTGAAATACTGCATTTAAAAAATGTTAATGCAGGATGTACCCACCACATGAAACCATTTGGGAAAATATCCCTGTTTCAGGTATTCAGGACTATTCACATCTCCTGGTCCCCCCAAAAAAATTGTTTAAACATTTAAAATAAATTGTATTTTGCATACACTAAATGTCTGGTTTAATGTTTACATTTTTTAGGATTAGACAATAATTACTTAAAACTGGAGAACAAAGACATTTCGTCCACAAAATAGAAAGCATGGCATCAACACACTGCAGGACATCTCCGGATGGCACACTGTTTTCCTTTGACACGCACAGTCAAGAACAATACAACAGCAAAGGCACTCCGTTCTTTCAAGTCCTCAAAATGGCCACAATATAGCCTACACACTAATAGCATACATCCAGTTAAAGAATAGAGGAGGCTGTGTGGTCCAGTGATTAAAGAAAAGGGCTTGTAATCAGGAGATCCCCGGTTCAAATCCCAGCTCAGCCACTGACTCATTGTGTGACCCTGGAGCTTTTCAATATTCTAATATCTAATAAAATATTTAAAACACAAAACATGATTTAAGAGGACCAGAGCAGGACAGTTGGAAACATGTTAATACTATCAGAATGTCTTCGTGTAAACTATTTTTAACTCAGAAAATCGAGGGAGTTTATGAATTTAAAATTTGATAACATTCATTAAAAAAAATAATTGAAATCATCCTCTACCAGTTTTCAAGTCAATTTCAGTGCCTGGTGCGGTTTGTCAATTTCAGTACAACTCGAGTTACTGTTTCGCTGTTGTGCTCACGCAGACGCAGTAAAAGCAAAAGCTGTGTCGGGAACATTAAACGATGAAGTATTGGGGAGAAATAAAACAGGCTACTATTCAAGATATATAACAATGACGAGAGTCTGAAAAATGGCGTTTCACCAAAAAAGTGAGTGGACTCCAGCTATCCTCCTAGTGCGAACCAAGGAAAATTCATGTTTTGGGGTTGCTCATTAATGATTGGTCAGCTGTCAGAGCTTTGATTTTCCCATTGGTTGCTAAAGCAGGGCATTCAAGTGAGGCAGAGAATATCCTGGGAGATTTATGGCCCTCCTCTGCTCACTCCTCATTGGTCGGCTGTCTAAAAAAGGACATTCTTTGACTCGCCTATTGGTTAAACTCACTCAAGAACTTCAACTGAAACAGAGAATACCCTCAACTGTTTTTTTCTAGCATCTGGTCGTTGTTTTGGACTTATGCGGGGGAAACGCAGATCTCTTAGTGGCTGATCACATCCCCTTCAGGAAACCCCTAGACTCTTAAAAAACGTCTAGTAAACCCTGTAAGTCATCTTGGATAAAGGCGTCAGACAAATGAACAAATAATAATAATTAGAGTAGTATGTTTCATATTATAAGCAAGCACACTGTACGCAAGTGAGTGAGGCAACGTAATGTCATTTGACTGACGGTTTACTTGGCACTGTCTGGTCAGCATAGAATACCTTGAAGGTCCTGACAGCATGCCTTTTTATGCGCTGCAGGTAATTCTTATGTATGAAATATATAGGGCAGGAAATGGTTTCGTCATTTGGAAATGTTTGTGACTGAAGAAGCTTCACATTGGGGTGCGCTCTCCAATGCAATATAATCTTAGATGTCGTTTATAAACAGTGCGTCTTAAATATTTATTTCAGAAAGTCTATGTAAGTAAATCCAACAAGTTTTTGTATTTTGATTAGTCTTTTATTTTGTTAATGTGAAGAGTGGTCAAAGTGGGTGTCGCTTTGAACAGGATGTATAAATATATATATATATAGAGAGAGAGAGAGAGAGAGAGAGAGAGAGAGAGAGAGAGAGAATGTATATACATATGTAGAGTATGTATATTTTATATGAAAAATTAATTATTGCATATTTTTTAGAAGAATGAAGAGCGTTATTATTACAATATTTATTCATATTAAGACATTTTTGATCAAACTCCTTCCTGTCTTTGGGTAGAAAGTGAAAGTAAGCACAGTTTGCTTTTGACTGAGGTTCTCTATTCTCTACTGCAGACTTTCATTCAGTGACGGATCTAGCCTTGTAACTTGACAGTTTCTCTAATTTCTTGCCTGGGAATATATCTTGAAATGTTTTAAAAAGGTCGATTTTAGAGACAAAAAGTCCCACAATACAGATCACAGAAATGATTAGCCTAATAATTTAACACAAATTTGTTACATTAGCCAGTAGCGAGCGACTGCTTTTTTATGTTAGTGTTTCATTTTAGTCTCATATGACTTACTGCCGGACATAAAGAAGTGTGACATTTCTTTACGTTGTCAGGGATCTTTGCAGCCATTTCTGCGTTGTGTTTAGGTACTATACGATAATTAAAATAATATATAAGTTCACATTGTTTGAACTTATTGAATCAAGTCCAGCTACTTGTAACTAATAGAAGATCGATCTTTTCTACAACTGTCCATTCAACTTTATAGGACACATTATTAAATATAGCACAGGATTCCAATGGCTGTACAATGGTTGATTATTAATTAAAACGTAGCTGGATTTAAGTAGTTATTTCTAATCAATTCAATACATAAAGCACTGTTTCCGAATCATATCCTGTTGGGGTCAGAGTAGGGTTGACAACAGGCTCCACGTTCCTGGGACACTTTGAGACAAAACAGGATTTTAATCTTGCCCCTAAACTTAATTAAAATAAAGTGTAAATTAACTATTACACCTTTGCTAAAATGAATAGCGGTGCTGAAATACCTTACACAGCAAACAATTGTATAATAACAATAATTAATACAATTTATTTGTATTATTGTTATTCTTTATATATATATATATATATATATATATATATATATATATATATATATATATATGTGTGTGTGTGTGTGTGTGTGTTTTTGTGGAGCCACTAATAAGTTAACATGTATTTATTTATTTGCTATTCAAAATTGCCCATAACATGCAATGACTCTCCCAATCATATCAGTAGTGTTGCTCAGCTCTTCATTAGATCTGATCGGAGGCAGTATGGTAAACTGTTTATCATTTTGACTTGTTTGCTGAGCACAGTAATTCAGCGACACTATTTATCTTAGCAGATATATAGGAGCTCATTTACACATTCATTTAATTCAGTTTAGGGACAAGTCTAAAACCTGTTCTGTCTCAAAGTGTCCTGGGATTGTGGAGCCTGTTTGCAATCCTAGTTCAGTGTCCAGACTGCCAGGATTTTACAATAGATGAGGTTTGCTTTATTTGAAGACTAACTCTTTTCATCCGTTCCATCTTTGCTCTGTATTTCTTTTTCTCATCAGGTAGTAGTTTTTCTCCTCTGGCAATCTTCGCCAGCAGGTCAGAATTTTTCTTCATTGTTTCTAAGTTTTGGATGCGGTCCTCGAACCCGGGTTTTTTATCTTCTTTCTCATTGCGAATGAGGAGGTCGATGTATTCCGATGTTGACAGAGTTTTGGGTTTCAAAGCGATTTCTTCAAGTCGAGCCAGACAGCTGGACGAGAGCTCAATGAGTTGCATCAATTTGTCTTCAATAATGGAAAGCTCATCTTCCAGCCTTGTGAGAATTTCTTTGGTGCTCATAAACTCACCGGTCGCTTTTACGAAATTTTCCTTTAGCTTCGAGACTGTAGTTTTTACCTTCACTGGTTCGTATTCCCACATTGCTTTTTCAGATAAATGGGAGTCGTAGCGACAGTTCCCAGGGCATATTACACAGTTTCCATCATCATCCATGACTGCACATGACCTTATCTCTTCAGGCGTGGGCAGATAGCAGGCAGGGTGGCAAGAAAAATTACACATGTTGCAGTTGGTCGACAAAACGTGTGTTGCTTTCCTTTTACCTTTCAACTCTTCTTTTACAACTTCAAAATCTTTATTTGCATTTATGTTTGCTTCGCTCTGTTCCAGGCACGACTTTGTACTTTTGATTTCACTCATCTTTAACAAGCCTATTCGGATCTGAGGCACCAGTTTTTCCAGGGCGATCTCAAGGCGCTGGCGCTCTTCAAGCACTTTTCTTGTTAAAACTAAACTCCTTTGTTCCACTTTCCCCAACATCCTAAAGAACTTCTTCATGTTTTTTGAAGTGTCAATCCAGATGTCTTTCTTCTTCCGAAGACTGTTGTCCTCATCATCGCTTTTGGAATCTGAATCCGAATCCTCATCATCATCACAGAGTTTCTTCTTTGCAAAATTGCTTATATATAACGCAGAATTATTAAAAGCAAAATTAGTCGGTTTCCCTTTTTTATCTTTGTTGCAGGGCAACTCCGCTGCCTTGATAGCTTCTAAAGCAGGGATATCTTCACAGTCTGCGAATGTGACCAGTATCAATATATTGTTCTCAATGTCTTTTCCGAAAATGGAAAGGATTGAATCAAAGACGTACTGTTGTGGTTTAGTAAGGCGTGCCAGAGATGCCTGGACAACGAAGCACACCGCGTCGATATGATCAACTCCATCTGGGTCTGAAAAGAAATCTTTAAGCTGCTGAGTGATCAGTTTGTCTTTATCCATACCTCTGGTGTCTCCAAACCCAGGTGTGTCGATGATGGTGAGAGAGAATGGGACCTGGAATCCCTCCTGGCGACTCAGTTCATACGCCGTCACAATGGAAGTCTGGCTTTCCGCTTGCGTTCGTTTTGTATCTTCATGGATCAGTTTGAACCGAAAATGATCTTCCCACTGAACCCCCAAGATGTAATTTACCATTCCATTGATGAGGGTGGACTTCCCTGCTCCTGTAGCCCCCACAACCATCACCACTTTATTGGTCTCCTTTCCCACCCCCCTTCCGAATATAAACTTCTGATAATGCTCACTGTTCCCCAGGGGCTCTTCATGTAAGGACAGTTGATGAACTGCAGGAGGCCCTTCTCCTACAGGAATGGAGAATTCTAGGAATCTTTCACTCTGTATTTCATCCTGAAGTTCTTTCTTTGATTTAGCTTCCTCCTCCGATAGTGTTGCAATTACTACTTCAGCACTCAGTGCACTCTTCCCTGCTTTTCCACAATCAGAAGACACCCTGAATCTGTAGCGATGACTGGGTTTTAGATTCTCCACTGTGTGCAGGCACTTTGTTTTCTGTGTTTTTACTTCAGTCCATTTTTCAGTTTCATCGTGATCTTCTCTGTATTGAACTGTGTAGCAAAAAATAGTTGCTCCCTCTCCTATAGACAAGGGCTTATCCCAAACCACTGTAATGGACTGCGGGTCAATGTGGTTCTTTGAAAGATTATCAGGAGGGCTTGTTGGGAGTGTCTTGCTCTCTGTTGGATCACTAGTCAAGCTTATGCCTGGTTTGCACACTGCTTCATACTGAAACCTGTAGTTAGTATTTGCTTCTAAACCCGACACGGTAAACAATTCGGTTTTGACTTTAGTATCCAGTGTGATCCATTCACTGTTCTCCACTTTCTGGTACATCACCTGATACTTCACAATCTCACTGAAGCCATTCTGCAGAGGAGGGAACGTTAGCTCCATACTGTTATATGTTGTTCTACCCACAACTGGTGGCTCGGGTTTGGAGGGGAGCTCAAAGTTTTTACTCTCCAAAATCCCTCTTTTAAAGAGATAAATTGAAGAACCCAGATTGGTGTCATCTTGTATGGAGGCCACAATGAACTTGAGGCTCTCTTTACTTTTGTTTGCTTCCTCGAAATCCAAAAACAATCTCACACGTTCTGTCGCCTGCATGGATATCTCCGCAGATCTGAACCATTTATCTTCTGCTTCCTCTGACTCACAAGTGTCCGTTGTTTTTACTTCACTGATCTCAGATGTTTGGCATGCTAAGTAGGTTCTTAAACTCTTCAGATAAGTTTCTTTTTGCTTTAAAGAAGTAAACATGAAGCACACTACAAACTCATTGCTAGGATCCAGGACTATGCGGTCCAGCTCACTGCTTGATGACACCAGCGTTGCATTTTTCATGATGCTGAAATGAGACCTCAAGACATTTATCTCTCGTTCTTTATCTTCCAGCCACCCTGCCAGCATCTCGTTTCGGAACGGTGACTGCTCCTTGCCGGTCAGTATGTCTGTCACCACGCCTTCCTCTTTCCCCCCTCCACGGATGGAAGGCAGTGTTCTAGCTAAAGACTTCTGAAACACCAGCTTGTACTCTGAACACATGCCTTTGAAATTTCTGATCTTTGTTTTAATCTCTGGAAACTGGACAGCGATTCGGTCGTTCATCAGATCATTGCATTGTGCATCGTATTCATTTAACTCTTCCAAGACTTGATGGGAGCGCCGGATGAGCCCAATGCTAATTTCCCGCACAAGTTGAGCTGCTTGGGAGTCCAGTTTATTTAGTGGGTAAAGCCACACCCTCATGGGTACAGCATGTTCACCGTTTTGCCCAAGCAGTTTTGGGAGAAGGCTGTAGGTTTTAATTGCTTCCTCAAAAGTAACAGGATTGTTTTCCAGAGCAAAATCACCGTAGAATTTGCAACTGAACTGCTCAGTACTTTTCTTTTCTTCATCTGTCATTTTGAGAGAGCCTTCCCCTTCAATTGATATCAAAGGTATTTTTTTAATCATAACTTTCAAGTTGCCCTGAATGTCTTGTTCATTCTCTTCAGAAGAAACCTGTTTATCAAAGACAAAAAACGCCTGGGCGCCATATAACACAGCCGTAATGACATGAGTGGCTGTCCCATCTTTAAACACATTGGGATAGGTTACATTTTCAGGCCCTAGCTGGTTCATTGTGAGTTGTTCGAAGCGAGTGTGTGTCAAATACTGCATGGTGACACGAGATTGCCTTTTAGAAGACTTCTTGTCATTTAAATACTTTGCAGATCCTTCAACCTTGACCAGGCCACACAAAAAGCTTGCGGACAGCGATGCTTCAATATTCAAAGCTGATGCTTTATCCTCTATTGCGTCTGATGCAATGATCTGGAAATCTGTGTAAGGTTGTGGACGTCTGTCGATGTCTTTTTGCAGCTCCTCAAAGTTCCACAAGGTTACACCTAGTGGGAGAATAAAAAACAGATCATGAATGCCTTGTTTTATTATTACTGTATCGGCCTCACTATAAGGTGAGGTTGTTCTCATAAAGTAAGAGCTCATAAAATACAACTCGCTTTATATTTGCAGACTATACTCAGAGTCTAATTGACATGCTCACTTATGTCTGTAGCCTACTGTGAGAGAGATCTAATGATTCTTGGTGTTAGATCTCCCTCCCGACCTATGGGGGCACTGTATAAAAAGGAACAGAGTACCCTTAACTAAATGCCACGACAATTTATTCCTTAGGGTAGGTGGAAGTTGGTAATTTAGGAAGGGGGCGGAGCTACGGTACCCAAATTCAATGACTTGGACGGGAAATGCCGTGGCATCCGAGGATTGGAGGAGCGGATGAGCTTGTTAACCTAGGGGTCATGAGTGAGGGTATAAATAGGGGGCGTAGTGTAAGTGATCTGCTCCTTGGTAAATGGTTAGTGTTTTAAACCTGCAAGGAGTCTGTGTTGCAGTATAGTGAACCGTGAGTTTTGTCTTGTGTTTGTTAGTGTTTGTTAACTGTTGTCTGTTTTTTAATAGACTACCAGTTGCACGATCCGGAGCTGGAGCGAAAGCCAGCATAAACCTGGACATCACTTTCACCCCTGCATTTCATGGAGAAATGTAATACACCACTTGCACTTATTCACTATCACTAGGAACTGTGTTTTTGTTTAGTGTTTAGTGTTGATGTGTAAAACTGGACTTTTGGTTACGGGTCAAACCTGGGGATTTACAAATACCGAGTGATACACGCCGCTGTATCACTCCATTATTATTATTTACAGGTGTTCGCCATAAGGCTCTGGACATTTTCAATTAAATCAATAAAAACCCTTGCACCTGGAAATCATTGTCTGTCTGTTTTTTTTATCCACTCTGCACTGCACAAACATGTATTCAATCTCCACTTTGCCACACCTTTATATGCCTGTACCGGTAATGTTTGGCTGTCAAGTGTGAAATGGCGTAAGTGCGCTGTCACTGTACTGAGTGTTAGAAAAGGCCTGCTTCTGAAAATGGATACACCGAGCTGCAGTGATCATATTCATTGCTGGAATTGATAAATTCAGACCAATATGGTATTATTATCATCATCAAACATGGATTGAAAAAAGGGGCAGTTATGAAAGGGATAAAGAAGAATCTATGATGCAAATTTTAAGGTCATGCAGGTTATCTATTGGTGAGTATTGAAACATTACTTTCTCCTGTTCATTGCTGTAATTGTATTTGCGTGATAAATTCAGGCCAATATGGTATTATTATCATCTTTATATTTTCTTGTCCTATGTCCTTAACCAAGAGGATTTACACAATATCACCTTCCATTTATTTTATCACAATACAGTTAGAAGCAAGTTGAACTAAGAGCAAGTACAATAATTATTGGCACTCTTGATAAAGATGAGCAAAAAAGACTGTATAAAATACATAATACCAGTACTGAGCTATATTGTAATTGGAATATATTTAACTTTATTAATGTTTCAATGGAATCAACAAAAATTACACATTTCTGAAATGATAAGTTTATTTCCAAAAAAAAATAAAGTGTTACAATTATTGGCACTTATTTGTGGTCAATTAACAATTTCTTTGTGGATTTTGATGTGTGCTTGGGGTCATTGTCTTGCTGGAAGATCCACTTGCGGCCAAGTTTCACCCTCCTGGCAGAGTCAACCAGGTTTCTGGATAAAATGTCCTGGTACTGGGTAGAGTTCATGATGCAGTTGACCTTAACAAGGGCCCCAGGACCAGTGGAAGCAAAACAGCCCCATAACATCAAAGATCCACCACCATATTTTACAGTAGGTATGACGTTCTTTTCTGCACACGCATCCTTCTTTTGACGCCAAATCCACCGCTGGTGTGCGTGGCCAAAGAGCTCTGTTTTCGTCTCATCTGACCATAGCACCCGGTTCCAATCAAAGTGCCAATGCCGTTTAGCAAACTCCAGGCGCTTACGTTTGTTGGTTGCTCTCAGTAAAGGCTTTTTTCTGGCAACCCTTCCAAATAGCCTATTGGCATGGAGGTGGCGTCTAATTGTAGATTTGGAGACTTGGTGACCCCAAGACGCAACCAAGTTCTGTAATTCTCCACCTGTGGCCCTTGGATTTCCCTTTTCCTCCTGAACCATCTGCCTCACTGTGTGTGGGGGCAAGATACACTTGCGTCCTCTACCAGTCCAGTTTACCACTGTTCCAGTGGTTTTGAACTTCTTAATTATTGCCCTAATAGTGGTATATTTAGTTTTTAGATATTGTTTTGTACCCATTGCCTGATTTATGAAGGTCAACAACCATTTCCTATTTTCATTTGTGAATTCTTTGCCTTTCCCCATGGTGATGGATGACAAATGGATTTCATATTTGTGTTACCTCATTTTTATACCCCAGTGAAACAGGAAGCCATGGAAGGCCACAATACAGTTACTTAAGACTGAGATGAACTTAAAGAAGTAGAATATTAATGCAGATTTAAATTTGTTTGATTTTATTTATAAGAATCTTTAGGGGTGACAATAATTCTGACACCTATCTTTTTGAGAAAAAAATTGTATTACTTGTTAATAAAAAACGTTTTCTCTGAGCAATTGTATTAGAATAAAAGAATATGGTTTTGCCATATATTTGAGCATAAAATATAGCTCATTACCTGTGTATTTTATACAGCCTTTTTTGCTCATCTTTATCAAGGGTGACAATAATTTTGGAGGTGACATATATATAATTATAGCAAAAAAGGCATTTGTGCACTACAATGTTTAATATTGACGAGGTGCTGACCGGTATAAGGTAATTACATGCAACAAGAAATGAAGTCTCTACTGAAAAACAAAAGTCCAGAATTCTTTCAGCCAGACTATCAGTTTAAACGGCTTACCAAAACGTTTTTGTAGAGACATTCATGGTCACACTCTCATCATTTTTCTTCAAAAGGATTAATTAAATACTCCTGCTCTTTTATTTTCTTAATAAAATGTATCTTTATTAATTTAAAACCATATTGTTACAATCATGGTTTTAAATTAATAAAGATACATTTTATTAAGAAAATAAATTAGCAGAAGTTTAATAATTAATACTTTTGAAGAAAAATGATGAGAGTGCGACCATAAGGTATGACCTCTTACCTCACCCATGTTCTGCAAGGCTTTACAGCACACACTGCTTAACTGGTACAGTAGGCAGCCTGCAGTTACACACTCTTGTGACTCGGCTCTACTCATTCATAAGAATCAATGAGCCATTCTATAACTTTAAAACTTCCGAACGGAATTTCACAATCTGTTCTAAAACAAATTCTCTGTGACACGGACACCAAGCGTGCCAAATGGTGTCCCGATCGGTTTTGAAACCTATATCGTCACCCTGTAATACAATAACTGTCTTCAGTGCTAAATTAATAGCAAGTTTTACTAAGAGCAAGTACAATATATATGTATTAACTGTCTTCAGTGCAAAATTAAGGTTCAGTATAACTAAGAGCAAGTACAATATATTTATAGTATCTTCAGTCTTAAATTAAGAGTAAATACAAAATTCAATATATAATTCAAGTTAGGGGCAGTTCTATTAAGAGCAGATACATAGATATATTTCAGGGCAGTAGTGTGGAATAGTGGTGGTGACGGTGGATTTGTATGTATACAATAATGTAACAGCTGTATGTTGCCCTGGATAAGGGGGGCAGAGCTTTCCTTGTTGTCTTTTTGTTTAAGTTAAGTTTTTTTTTTTCTGAGATCGTCTATTCCTGTCTGGTCTTACCTGGAATCAGAGCATCGCTGCGGCAATCGTACAACATTCCGAGCTGGAAAGGTCGTCCCAGGGTCGCCAACTCAACAGCACTCTCCGAGTCAGACATTTTTCCCTCCGGATCACTGCTCCAGGAATAACTGCAATTGTCGAGAAAACAGCATAAATGACTTAACAACACTACAATAAAACAGATTTTAACTCTTTTGGCTTGTTTCACAAACTTTGATCAGCACAAGTCAGCACAAGTCTTTAACTGCCATGCTTAAAATAGCATTTAACGGTTCCTATAAACCAGAGGCAGTGTTGCCTCCTACTTGAGGAAAGTTACTGGATCCGCTGTAAGAAAAAAAAAGCCTGTCGCTAGTTAAGGATATAGATACTAAAACATGCAGGTAGGGGGGAAAGGGAGGCACACTGGTAGTATTTGTAAAATATTAATACTATGCCTTGAGTGAGCGGCATGTGTTAACAAATTTATCTATCAAATTATGATGCCAGTTTACTAATTTACAGATTGATTGTTTCTACAAAAAAACAGAAAACACTGCAGTAGCCAACTATTACTGAAGTTGTGCAGCCCTGTAAAAACAAAAACAAAAAATGATTTATATAGCGACTTTCATAACCAGTATCTCAAGACACTTTACAATGATTAAAACATAGAAAACCAAGATAAACCAACAATTACAAAAACATTAAAAAACAATAATATAAGACATGGGATATATGGGAAATGGACGAAAGGTACCTGTAAATAGTAATAAATGATGTTGTATTTACTGATCTCCGCTTGGTGTTGTGGATGTGTTGCATGTGTTGAATATGTTGAAACCCTGTGTGTCACCGACTCCGAGAGAGTGGTAAAAATAGGTTCGGGGGGCTCTTTTGTAAGGTTGTTATTGAGTGATTTAACTGTGCCTATGGTAGGTGTTAAAAAAAAAAACACTGGTTATGCAGCTTCTTAAGAATCAGTGGAATTCTTCATCAAACCATTACATTGGTGTTAGAAGCGCATTTGTAATGGGAATTGGATATAGATTTTTTTTAAGTATATCTAACTCAAATGAGAAAAGTTGTCCTATCAAAAACTAAATGAGTAGCTAAGCTTAATTCATTTAAGGCAATGAGTTTACTTTACGGTAAACTTAGCTTACTAGGTTTTGCAGTGTGCATAACCTGACGTATTAGTGCATGATGTAAATGGGAAAAACACATTCCCTACGCAGTGCGGCACGAGTTATGTTTTTATGTTTTTCCGTTTTATTTGAATGAAGTTACATCGAAGTTCGTTGGTTTGTTTTATGAAAACCTTATTTCGAGCTTTTGAATAAGGGGAAAACAAACAATGAGCTAATAGACTTTTCATCATTCAAAAAACAAACATGTGCTGTGCCTGTGATATTATCATTATTTATATAGCTATAGTTTAATTTTTTCTTAGGATACGCCCCTTATTCAGAGCGATGTACTGTAGTTGTTACAAAATATTACATTCCAAATACACTGTATGCAGTAGCGACTAAGAGGATATTCAAATAAAAGCATACAATACAGATTTCAAATAAGGGCAATTTTAAGGCATATACAGGCTATGTTCTTGTCTCTACTTGCTACCTCCTGTGGTCCAAAATACTCTGCCTGGCCCTCTGGCTCTCCCGTACAGTTTACGCTCATGTATGCTGGTACAGTTTTAAAAAACAAATACAGCAAGTTCCACCCAGCTCCCCCGAACGGCAGAGGTTAAATCGATACTGTTAACATGAAGTAATGCTTTCTTCTTGATTATCTGCAAATCCAAATTGAATGTAAAATAACAATAGCTATTATGTATCCCTGCATTGTGTTCTTTTTTTAATTAACGTGACATGCAGAATAATTAACTAAATCTAGTAGGTTTACAACATGGGAAAAAATAATCCTAAATGTGATCTTTAAAATAAGATTGTCAGTTTATTAACTTCCACACTGCGTTTAGTTTAGTTTCCTGTAGTTCTATTAGTTTGTTTTCTCTCTCTATCTCCCCCCTTGCTCATTTAAATAATGTTTCTCTTTAAATGCTACCTACCAGATAATAAAACCCCAAAACTAGAAACATAAACCACAGAGAGCTACGGTAAAGCAGATTCCAAAAACTGGGTAAAGTACATCTACATATAATACTCACCAAAAGAGACCAAACAACACTCAAACACTGGCAACGCTGAAGTCTTTGTCGTCAAGAGATATCTTTTATATGTGAAAGAATTTAAAACCTTACAAAGGTTGTGAGCAGCGTGCATGTGATCAGTGTCATATAAAGAAGTGATGATTATGCTTTTTCTTATCATGTGCAAAGACCACTGTTGTTCCTTGTTCAGAGTTCATGGAGTTAAATGAGATAAGGACGAGACGAAGGTTAAATGCTTAAATAAACCTTCACTGACAAATATGTAGGTGCTTAAAAAAGGCTCTTCATCTAAACAGGTAAGAACTTACCTTCTTTTCTTAATTTACTAATATTATTACTATTTACTAATATTTTTATCAGGCATTTAAATCTAAAAGTAAACCCTGAGTGAAATTACAAAAAAATATGCTAAATATATTTATGGTAAATAGCCTATATATAGGCTCTGTGTTAAAATATATGTTACAATACACCGTCATATTTCCATGGAAAATATATTACAATATCTTGTAATATACTTTAAATATAATGTGTAAATTAAATGAGGAATTACTTGAATATTTGTTTTCTTTAAATCTTTTTTTTTGTCCCCTTTGTTTACATCTTCCAGGAATTTTTCAATAAAAAAAGAAAATAAAGATGGGTAACAATCCACCTAAAGTTGAACACAGAGAAGTTCATATTACTAAAGACATTTATCATTGTTGCATTTGTGGATGTGAAACCAGTAGTCATTACAGACACGGACGGGCATTTTTCTGCCAATCGTGTTACAATGATGAAGCAGGAAAAAGGGCAGCCGCGGAATCTATAAGAAAAAAAGAAGTTCAAGATCGATACAAGGAGGCACAGGAGAGAATTCGAATACAAAGAGAAGTGAAGGACAAAAAGATGAAAGAAGAGCAGGCGGGAAAGGCAGTTCAGTAACGCCTCAAAGAACATTTTAGTGCATTGCAACAAACAAATAAAAAATAATCAGAAGTCATGATCGCTTGTTTTTGTGACATTGCAGCAAATTGCAATGTTCTGGGTCCCTGCTGTGTTTAATAATAAATGTTGTGTTTTGTAATGAGCTGCTGTGTTTAATAATGAACTGCAAGGTTTAATTATGAAAGCTGTGTTTTATAATGAGCTGCTGTGTTTAATAATGAACTGCTGGGTTTAATAATGAACTGATATGTGGATAAACGATGGCCATAACAAAGTGCTATTATTTTAAAAACAAATAAAATCTATTATTTCTGTTGCTTTTTTACTTCCATTTTTTTCCAATTCCATTTTTGTAAATGAAAGCAGTTGCATTCTGTTCTAAACTTGTTGATTTCTCTCAAAGATTTTGAACTGCAATTAAAGTAATGTGAAAAAGGGGTTATTGTTCCTGTAAAAGTAAAAGGTATTCTGAAACTGCCATAATAGTAATACTAGCCATCTTGAATGAATGCCAATATGAAGACTGTATCTAAAAGGTTTGGTGTTTGTAATTTTCTTTCATTATTATTTGATTATGATTGTTGACTCTGCCTGAGACCTGTAACACATAGGCATAATAGGGGCGAGGTAAGGTTGCATGCCTTAACGTCCCATTTCCTGACTGCAATGCTGAAATAAAATGTATACTACCACAGTGATGGGGCACTTCAATATTATTATTATTTATTTATTTATTTATTTATTTATTAGCAGACACCGTTATGCAGGACGACTTACAGTTATTACAAGATATCACATTATACATTGTACAGATATCACATTATTATTTTACATACAATATATATACAGTCACCTCCAAAATTATTGGCACCCTTGATAAAGATGAGCAAAAATGGATGTATAAAATAAACAACCCAGGTAATGAGCTCAAATATATTTGAAAATCATATTCTTTTATTCTAATACAATTGCTCAGAGAAAAAGTTTTTTTTATTAACAAGTAATACAATTTTTTTTTCTCAAAAAGATAGCTGTTAGAATTATTGTCACCCCTAAAGATTCTTATAAATGAAATCAAACAAATTTAATTCTGCATTAACATTCTACTTCTTTAAGTTCATCTCAGTCTTAAGGAACAGTATTGTGGCCTTCCATGGCTTCCTGTTTCACTGGGATATAAAAATGAGGTAACACGCATATGAAATTCATTTGTCATCTATCACCATGGGGAAAGGCAAAGAACTCACAAATGAAAAGAGACAAATGGTTGTTGATCTTCATAAATCAGGCAATGGGTACAAAACAATAGATAAAAACTAAATATACCACTATTAGGGCAATAATTAAGAAGTTCAAAACCACTGGAACAGTGGTAAACTGGACTGGTAGAGGACGCAAGTGTATCTTGCCCCCACTCACAGTGAGGCAGATGGTTCAGGAGGCAAAGGGAAATCCAAGGGCCACAGTTGGAGAATTACAGAACTTGGTTGCATCTTGGGGTCACCAAGTCTCCAAATCTACAATTAGACGCCACCTCCATGCCAATAGGCTATTTGGAAGGGTTGCCAGAAAAAAGCCTTTACTGAGAGCAACCAACAAACGTAAGCGCCTGGAGTTTGCTAAATGGCACTGGCACTTCAATTGGAACAGGATGCTATTGTCAGATGAGACGAAAATAGAGCTCTTTGGCCACGCATACCAGAGCTGGGTTTGGCGTTGAAAGAAGGATGTGTGCGCAGAAAAGAACCTCATATCTACTGTAAAATATGGTGGTGGATCTTTGATGTTATGTGGCTGTTTTGCTTCCACTGGTCCTGGGGCCCTTGTTAAGGTCAACTGCATCATGAACTCCACCCAGTACCACGACATTTTAGCCAAAAACCTGGTTTCCTCTATCAGGAGGCTGAAACTTGGCCGCAAGTGGATCTTCTAACAAGACAATGACCACAAGCACACATCAAAATCCACAAAGAAATGTTTAATTGACCACAAAATCAACATTGTGCAATGGCCATCTCAGTCTCCGGACTTGAACCCTATTGAAAACCTATGGTTTCAATTGAAGACGGCAGTCCATAAGCGCAGACTGAAGGATATCAAGGATCTTGAAATATTCTGTTTGGAGGAATGGTCTGAGATCCCTCCCAATGTGTTCTCCAATCTCATTAAACATTATAGAAAAAGTGTTGTGCCGTTATCCTTGCAAGGAGAGGGTGCACAATGTGAAAACAAGGGTGCCAGTAATTGTGACACTTCAAATACCACATGTTGGAAAGTTACAATATAGCTCAGTACTGGTATTATTTATTGTATACAGTCTTTTTTGCTCATCTTTATCAATATGCAATGTGCATTATAAATATCATATGGGAGTGTCACAAAGACGGCCAGAGTGGGTTGCGTCAGACCAGAAAGGAATTCAAACACACAGACAGTGGTTGTGATGAGCTGAGTGCAATGGCTGCACTCAGCGTTTAATAACAAAATAAAAGGTTTAAACAACGGAATACAAAACAGGACACGGCACTACACGCCAAAATAAAAAGACAAACAAAACGGACTACACAGACAAACAAACACGGTGAGCAGATTTCACTACTATTCACTTTTACGATACACAGTTACCTCAGTCTCCAATCCCGTTCTCCACTCACCGAACACCTAACCACGAGTGACTAAAAATGTGCCTATTTATACTGTTGTGCTGGGATTCAATTACTAATTAATTATTCACTTGAATCCCAGCACGTGAATTAATTCTGTGCAACCCCGTGCTCACATATTACATTTAACCAGCACGTGAAGTGATTTGTGCCCTCCTCGTGCCTACATACAAATCTACACTTTTTAATACACGTGAAACACAGACCCGTTTATATCCCGTGTACCAATGACTATACACCAACATTAACACACGCACGCAACATACAACACAGAACACACAAATGCACACAGGGGCGGGGCACTTTGCCACATATACCCCCCCTTGTGCGCAGCACACATGGCCTCAACGGCCACCTCCCCCCTTAAATACCCAGCAGTCCAGGCCAAAGTCTCGGGCTGGGAAGGGAGGCTTCAGTGGGCCCATGGCTGGAAATGCTGTCAGCTCCCCTGCCGGTAGTGGCACGGCTGACAGCATGCTGGTCCCATCCTGCAGCGAAACTGCTGCTGGGGAAAGTGGTCTCCAGACCTCCTCCCCCTTCTTCGTGGCCGGCAGCTCCCCTTTCTGGGGCTCCGGCCACCATACTCCCTGCGGAGGTACGGGCAGCAGAGGCAGCTCCTGCTCCTCTGCTCCGGGCGGTGGTGGAGGCAGAGGCAGCTCCAGCTCCTCTGCTCCTGGCGGTGGTGGAGGCAGAGGCAGCTCCAGCTCCTCTGCTCCTGGCGGTGGTGGAGGCAGAGGCAGCTCCATCTCCTCTGCTCCTGGCGGTGGTGGAACCAGCAGGTATTCACCCTCTGCTGGTGGAGGTGGGAGGGGCCAGCAGTCCTCCCACTGCGGTGGAGGTGGAACCAGCAGGTATTCACCCTCTGCTGGTGGAGGTGGGAGGGGCAAGCAGTCCTCCCACTGCGGTGGAGGTGGAACCAGCAGGCATTCACCCTCTGCTGGTGGAGGTGGGACCAGCAGGTATTCACCCTCTGCTGGTGGAGGTGGGAGGGGCAAGCAGTCCTCCCACTGCGGTGGAGGTGGAACCAGCAGGTATTCACCCTCTGCTGGTGGAGGTGGCGGAGGTAGAGGCGATGGGGCTGGTGCTGGCCACTCAGAGGGAGGCTGTGGCGGTGCTGGCTCCCTCTGCTGTGGTGGCTGGGCATGTGCGCGCCGTGCTGCCTTCAGCAGCATAGCTAGAGGCTGCTGGGGGACACCAGCATCCTGCCCTTCTCCCCCCAAAAAATTTTCAGGGGGTTGAGCCTGTAACCCCTCCCCTTCTGGCTCTTGGGACGGCACCAGCAGGTATTCACCCTCTGCTGGTGGAGGTGGGACCAGCAGGCATTCTCCCTCTGCTGGCAGCTTGGGTCCTACAGCTGTGGAAGCCCCGACTTCCCTCTTTTTGGGCTGTGGACGCACCGACTCCTCCCTTTTGGGCTGTGGACGCACCGACTCCTCCCTTTTGGGCTGTGGACGCACCGACTCCTCCCTTTTGGGCTGTGGACGCACCGACTCCTCCCTTTTGGGCTGTGGACGCACCGACTCCTCCCTTTTGGGCTGTGGACGTTCGGGCTCCCCCCACTCAGGCGTAGGACATTCGGGCTCCTCCCACTCAGGCGTAGGCCTCTGCTGGTGGTCCTGCTACCTGGGCTGCTGTTCCGTTTATGGTTGCCTCCAGGTAGCTGAGGACAAACTCCACACCTTCCTCCAAGGTGTTTGGGGTGTGTTCCTCCTGATATGCCTCCCATCTCTCACTGTCCATCATCCACAGGGCCCGGACGACTATGGGTAGAGACTGGGCCTCCAGCCCAGCATTCTCCAGGAACCAGCCCCGCAGTTTGATGGCGTCTTCTGCCATTGACTTTTTTTTTTTCCCCAAAACAATATTTGTAATCCTTTATTTTTTTTTTATTTTTATTTTTTTAATCCAGACCCCTCCTGGTCTGACGCTTGGAGGCGCGGCTATCCCACGATGACACCACGTGTCACAAAGACGGCCAGAGTGGGTGGCGTCAGACCAGAAGCAGGAAGGAATACAGAGAGACTTGGGGTTTTGGTATAGCTGAGAGCGTGATCGCGCTCAGCATTTAATAAACAGAAAATAAAAGGTTTTAAACACAAAAACACGGGACACAGCACTACACGCCAAAATAAAAAGACAAACAAAACGGACTACACAGACAAACAAACACGGTGAGCAGATTTCACTACTATTCACTTTTACGATACACAGTTACCTCTGTCTCCAATCCCGTTCTCCACTCACCGAACACCTAACCACGAGTGACTAAAAATGTGCCTATTTATACTGTTGTGCTGGGATTCAATTACTAATTAATTATTCACTTGAATCCCAGCACGTGAATTAATTCTGTGCAACCCCGTGCTCACATATTACATTTAACCAGCACGTGAAGTGATTTGTGCCCTCCTCGTGCCTACATACAAATCTACACTTTTTAATACACGTGAAACACAGACCCGTTTATATCCCGTGTACCAATGACTATACACCAACATTAACACACGCACGCAACATACAACACAGAACACACAAATGCACACAGGGGCGGGGCACTTTGCCACAGGGAGATACTGAAATTGAAGAAGGGAACTATGAAAAAGACCTAGGAGTTTATGTTGTCTCAGAAATGTCTTCATCTAGACAATGTGGTGCAGGTATAAAAAAAGCCCAAAAAGATGCTCGGATATATTGTGAGAAGTGTTGAATATAAATCAAGGGAAGTAATGTTAAAATTTACAATGCATTAGTAAGACCTCACCTAGAATATTGTGTTCAGTTCTGGTCACCTAATTACAAAAGGATATTGCTGCTCTAGAAAGAGTGCAAAGAAGAGCAACCAGAATTATCCCGGGTTTAAAAGGCATGTCATATGCAGACAGGCTAAAATAATTGAATCTATTCAGTCTTGAACAAAGAAGACTACGCGGTGATCTGATTCAAGCATTCAAAATCCTAAAAGGTATAGATAATGTCGACCCAGGGGACTTTTTTGACCTGAAAAAAGAAAAAAGGACCAGGGGTCACAAATGGAGATTAGATAAAGGGGCATTCAGAACAGAAAATAGGAGGTACTTTTTTACACAGAGAAATGCAAGGGTCTGGAACCAACTCCCCAGTAATGTTGTTGAAGCTGACACCCTGGGATCCTTCAAGTAGCTGCTTGATGAGATTCTGGGATCAATAAGCTATTAACAACTAAACGAGCAAGATGGGCTGAATGGCCTCCTCTCATTTGTAAACTCTTATGTTCTTAAAGGTGCCAATAATTTTGGGGGTGACTGTATATATATATATAGGTGACTATATATATTAGCATTATTATTATTATTTGTTTATTTAGCAGACGCCTTTATTCAAGGCGACTTACAGAGACCAGGTTGTGTGAACTATGCATCAGCTGCAGAGTCACTTACAATTACGTCTCACCCGAAAGACGGAGCACAAGGAGGTTAAGTGACTTGCTCAGGGTCACACAATGAGTCAGTGGCTGAGGTGGGATTTGAAACGGGGATTTCCTGGTTACAAGCCCTTTTCTTTAACCACTGGACCCCACAGCCTCCTCTATCTGCATCAAATCATACATACTGTACGCAAATTCTCTATTGATATCTACGATTTGAGAAGTGTAGTTAGATATATAAAAAAGTGTGGACCAGGTGTAGGACGCCCAAAACACTCCTCCTTTCAAATCACTCTAGAGTCTATAAGGAAGCAAAATAAAATGCCATTTCTGCTATTTCTTCAGGACTGCAGCTTCTTACAAGCCATACAAATTGCAATTTTAGCATTAACCAATTTTTCTTTAGATTCTGATAATAGTTTGATAGTTTGCGTGCTGCAAAAGCTGAGTACATTAAAAAAAAGATTATATTTAGACAATTGGTATAGCAGCCTAACAACAATTTGAACCCTTACAATACTGTAACAGTTCAGGGGTAAATGGAGCAGCTCAACAGCCCTTATAAGGACTATGATAGAGGGGAGCAAGAGCAATACTAATACACTCACATTGTCTGCACACATCACCTTGTGTACGTGCAAATGTTCCCTCCGGATCACAGCTCCAGGAAAAACTGAATTGCGTGAAAACAGCAAGAACACCAACAGTACAATAAAACAGACTTTAACTCTTTTGGCTTGTTTACAAACCTTGATCAGCACAAATCTTTATCTACCTTGGTTAAAATATAACTTAACAACAGTACAATAAAACAGACTTGAACTCTTTTGGCTTGTTTACAAACCTTGATCAGCACAAATCTTTAATTACCTTGGTTAAAATATAACTTAACAACAGTACAATAAAATAGACTTGAACTCTTTTGGCTTGTTTTACAAACCTTGATCAGCACAAATCTTTATCTACCTTGGTTAAAATATAACTTAACAACAGTACAATAAAACAGACTTGAACTTTTTTGGCTTGTTTACAAACCTTGATAAGCACAAGTCTTTAACTGCCTTGGTTAAAATATAACTTAACAACAGTACAATAAAACAGACTTGAACTCTTTTGGCTTGTTTACAAACCTTGATCAGCACAAATCTTTATCTACCTTGGTTAAAATATAACTTAACAACAGTACAATAAAACAGACTTGAACTCTTTTGGCTTGTTTACAAACCTTGATCAGCACAAATCTTTAATTACCTTGGTTAAAATATAACTTAACAACAGTACAATAAAATAGACTTGAACTCTTTTGGCTTGTTTACAAACCTTGATCAGCACAAATCTTTATCTACCTTGGTTAAAATATAACTTAACAACAGTACAATAAAACAGATTTGAACTCTTTTGGCATGTTTACAAACCTTGATAAGCACAAGTCTTTAACTGCCTTGCATACAATAGCATTTAATGGTTACTATAAACCAGAGGCAGTGTTGCCAACTCCTACTTGAGGAAAGTTACTGGACCTGATGTAAAAAAAAAAAAAGTCACCAGAGGCCGGTTGCAATAAAGTTGGTCTTGAAGTCTGACTTGAAGCTGGAATAAAAGTCAGACTTTGTGTCAAGTCGGACTAGGATAAGCCTGGCTTGAGAAACTGTTGCAATGCTGAAGACTTAAACTAGCTGGACTTG
The DNA here is from genome assembly GCF_902713425.1 of Acipenser ruthenus. Classification (NCBI taxonomy): domain Eukaryota; kingdom Metazoa; phylum Chordata; class Actinopteri; order Acipenseriformes; family Acipenseridae; genus Acipenser; species Acipenser ruthenus. The sequence continues at coordinate 3,908,001 of NC_081243.1, read as the reverse complement.
AAGCAGGACTTCAGTAGGATTTACGTCTTATCAAGGGAAAATAAATGGCCACACACACTGTGATGTTTCTGTATTTTCATTATCAATATTGGAAATAGGCTACTTCAATTGGAACGAGCATTTATTATATAACATGTTATAACTATAGCTAAGCAGACGCCACTTTTAATCACAACAACATTATAATGATCTACGTATTTTGTAGTTGCTGACTACAACCATAAACCAGTATCCCAAAGAAATGTGTAATTTTAACTTGGAGTTTTAATTACACCAAATGCTAATGCAGCCAGGGTTCTCCCCACAAATTTTCACCAGCCGGGAGGCAGAATTATTATTATTATTATTATTATTATTATTATTATTATTATTATTATTATTATATTTCGCATAAACAAAAATCTATATAGAGCATTTCAAACTGAAACATAAAATAAGACAGAATACTGCCACATTTTTAATCTATAAAATGCAATTCTAAATACTGAAGTCTTGTAGGCCTATTATTTTCTCAATAATATTCAAAATTCAATTCATATTATTTTTTAATCGCGTTAGCATTCGCTCGTGGTGCAAGTTAAAATAATGCATTTGTTTAATGGGTGGCCCTGCCTGTAAATAATAATAATATTGTTGTTGTGCGGAAACTTTGGTGGTGGTTGGCAGGGATGGGGTTAATTTCCTATCCCTGCCAAAATACATGTGAGAATGTGGCTGGAGCTAATTGAATAATTGATAATTAGGCTCCAGCCACATGGTATAAAAAGAGAAAATCCTTTGTTTGGTGGTGGGAGTTTTGGGTTGAGTGAACAGTGTGTTACCATATTTGTTTGGTGTGACAAAGTTCAGTGAAGGCTCTGCCCAGCCTGAGCAGTTTTGTTTAAACTTTTGTTTTGGCCCTTGTGCCAGTTATTTTGTAAGTGTTTATTGTGTGCGAGATTTGTTTTTGTTTAACTGTTTTATTTTTGCTCTGTGTTTTGTTCAAGTTTTTGATTTACTTTTGTTGATTAAACCGCGCAGCAGCGCTTTAACTGCAGTTTCCTGGTCTCTGAGTCTCTTTGCCTGCCGAATAACATCTGGGCCGGCAAGGCTACCCTCTCACAAGGGCCCACTGTTTTGAAATGCACTCTGTCAGTTATAGTCTATACTCTGCCTGAAAATGCTCTGCTTTGTTTGCACTCCGGGAGTTGCAGTCTACAGCCAGAGATTTATTACCTCAATAAGCCTTGTGTAGGCCTATGTACTGTATAATGTCAATGTGTAGGGGGCCATGGGTGTTGTTTTGTCATAATATGTTTATTTTACTTTATTATTTCATTGCAATCTGTAACCTGATGCTGTTCTTTCTGTAATTCGACTTTCTCGAGGAAAACAAAATGCTTCTGAACCTCCTCGGAGAAAGGATCCTTGAGGAGGTTCAGAAGTATTTAAACTAGAAAGGAAGGGGGGAGAAAACAATAAGACAGAAGGGAGACCACATCAAAACAAAGGCAACAACTCAGGTAAGACAGCCATTAAATGTATTTATCTCAATGCTAGAAGTCTCAGAAACAAAATGTTAGAATTTGAAGCTACTGCACTAACAAGTAACTACGATGTGATAGGTGTTACAAAAACTTGGTTGTCTGAGAGTGAAGGATACGAATATAATATTAGTGGGTATACAATGTATAGGCAGGAGAGAAGAGGGATAGCGCTATACATGAGAAATATTCTTGAAGCCCAGGTGTTAAATCTGGACGAAGAAAACAACGCCGAATCAATGGGTCAGAATAATGGACAAAAATAATCTGTTATACAATGACATTCGAAAAGCGTGTAGAAAAGGAGAAGCCATACTAATGGGGGATTTCAACTTCCCCTCTATAAAATGGGAAAACCTGATGGGGGGGCACGACGGACGAAATTGAAATGGTGGAAATGACAAATGACTGCTTCCTAACGCAATTTGTCAAGGCATCGACTAGAGGGGAGGCATGCCTTGACTTAGTATTTTCAAATAACGAGGATAGAATAACTAAAACAGAGGTCAGAGAGCCATTGGCAAACTCAGACCACAACATGGTCTCATTTGAAGTGATTTATAAAACCACACTAAAAAGCAAACTATGAAGGTATGAAGCAGAGACTAACAGAAGTAAATTGGTGTAAAATAGAGAAAACAGCCACTGAAAAAGGATGGCTGTTTTTAAAAATGTAGTACTATAGGCGCAAAACAATTACATCCCAAAAGCAGACAAAGCTAAATCTTAAACAAAATGGCCAAAATGGTTTAATAGATTAAAAAAAAAATATTCAGCAAAAAAAGGCAATTTACAGAGCGTTTCAAAGAGAGCAAAAACAAAGTACACAGAAAGAGTACTTGGAACTGCAAACACAAGTCAAAAAGGAAGTTAGAAAGGCCAAGAGAGATATAGAAATGAACATTGCTAAGGGGGCTAAAACAAATTCCAAAATGTTTTTCCAATTTTATAACAGCAAGAGAACATTCAAAGAGGAGGTTAAATGGCTAAGCGATACAAATGGCAAAAGAAAAAAAAATAGCAAATATATTAAATTATTACTTTTCACAAGTTTTTACAAAGGAGGATACGTACAACATACCCCACATGTCGACCTGTTCCTATCCAGTTTTAAACAACTTTAGCATAATAGAGGCAGAAGTTTTAAAGTTTCTAGGAGCTCTTAAAATAAACAAATCCCCTAGGCCGGATGAGATCCTCCCAATAGTACTCAAAGAAATGAAAGAAGTTATTTACAAACCGCTAACCAAGATCATGCAACAGTCTCTTGACACAGGGGTTGTACTGACAGACTGTTTCTGAATGATGTTGATCTTCTGAGGTTAAGACTTGAGCCTGTTCACGGGTCTTGACACAGGGGTTGTACCGACAGACTGGAAAATAGCAAACATAATACCGATCCACAAAAAAAGAGACAAAAACGAACAAGGTAACTACAGACCAATAAGCCTGACTTCTATTATATGTAAACTTATGGAAACTATAATAAGATCCAAAATGGAAAATTACCTATATGGTAACAATATCCTGGGAGACAGTCAGCATGGTTTTAGGAAAGGGAGATCGTGTCTAACTAACCTGCTTGATTTTTTGAGGATGCAACATCGACAATGGATAATTGCAAAGCATACGACATGGTTTATTTAGATTTCCAGAAAGTTTTTGACAAAGTCCTGCATTAAAAGATTAATTCTCAAACTGAACACAGTAGGGATTCAAGGAAATGCATTCACATGGATTAGGGAGTGGTTAACAGGTAGAAAACAGAAAGTACTGATTAGAGGAGAAACCTCAAAATGGAGCAAGGTAACCTGTGGTGTACCACAGGGATCAGTATTAGGTCATCTGCTATTCCTAATCTACATTAATGATTTAGATTCTGGTATAGTAAGCAAACTTGTTAAATTTGCAGACGACACAAAAATAGGAGAAGTGGCAAACACTGTTGCAGCAGCAAAGGTCTTTCAAAATGATCTAAACAGCATTCAGAACTGGGCAGACACGTGGCAAATTACATTTAATAGAGAAAAGTGTAAAGTATTGCATGCAGACAATAAAAATGTGCATTATAAATATCATATGGGAGATACTGAAATTGAAGAAGGGAACGATGAAAAAGACCTAGGAGTTTATGGTGACTCAGAAATGTCTTAATCTAGACTTTTTTGACCTGAAAAAAGAAAAAAGGACCAGAGGTCACAAATGGAGATTAGATAAAGGGCCATTCAGAACAGAAAATAGGAGGCACTTTTTTACACAGAGAATTGTGACGGTCTGGAACCAACTCCCCAGTCATGTTCTTGAAGCTGACACCCTGGGATACTTCAAGAAGCTGCTTGATGAGATTCTGGGATCAATAAGCTACTAACAACCAAACGAGCAAGATGTGCTGAATGGCCTCCTCTCGTTTGTAAACTTTCTTATGTTCTTACCTCAAAATGGAGCAAGGTAACCAGTGCTGTACCACAGGTATCAGTATTAGGTCCTGTACTATTCCTAATCTACATTAATGATTTAGATTCTGGTGTAGTAAGCAAACTTGTTAAATTTGCAGACGACACAAAAATAGGAGGATTGGCAAACACTGTTGCAGCAGCAAAGGTCACTCAAAATGATCTAGACAGCATTCAGAACTGCACAGACACGTGGCAAATGTCATTTAATAGAGAAAAGTGTAAGGTACTGCATGTAGGCAATAAAAATGTGCATTATAAATATTATATGGGAGATACTGAAATTGAAGAAGAAACCTATGAAAAAGACCTAGGAGTTTATGTTGACTCAGAAATGTCTTCATCTAGATAATGTAGGGAAGCTATAAAAAAGGCCAACAAGATGCTCGGATATATTGTGAGAAGTGTTGAATTTAAATCAAGGGAAGTAATGTTAAAACTTTACAATGCATTAGTAAGACCTCACCTAGAATACTGTGTTCAGTTCTGGTCACCTCGTTACAAAAAGGATATTGCTGCTCTAGAAAGAATGCAAAGAAGAGCAACCAGAATTATCCCGGGTTTAAAAGGCATGTCGTATGCAGACATGCTAAAAGAATTGAATCTATTCAATCTTGAACAATGATGACTACGCGGCGATCTGATTCAAACATTCAAAATCCTAAAAGTGTAGACAAAGTCGACCCAGGGGCCTTCTTTGACCTGAAAAAAGAAACAAGGACCAGGGGTCACAAATGGAGATTAGATGCAGATTTCACCGTATTGAAGCACACTTTGCTTCTACATGTGTTGCAACGGAATGCAAGCGAGTGTTTTCCACATATGCTGCGTTCAAGTCACACTTTTGCCGACATCACAGTAACCCCACATCTACAAGTAAACCGTCTATGAACATTAACAATGCTTTGAAATGCTGCATTTCTTTGTGTTTTAAAGACTGTGAAGACCTCAAAGAGCTACTCTCTCACCTTAAATTATTGAAGAGGGATTTGAAGTGCACTGCCCTTTCAAAGAATGTACAACAATTTCGCTCAGTACTGGTATTATTTATTTATACATATTATTTATTTTATTTTTTTAAGCTCAGTACTGGTATTATTTATTTTATACAATCTTTTTTGCTCATCTTTATCAATGTGCAATGTGCATTATAAATATCATATGTGAGATACAGAAATTGAAGAAGGGAACTATGAAAAAGACCTAGGAGTTTATGTTGGCTCAGAAATGTCTTCATCTAGAAAATGTGGGGAAGCTATAAAAAAGCCCAACAAGATGCTTAGATATATTGTGCGCAGTGTTGAATTTAAATCAAGGGAAGTAATGTTAAAACTTTACAATCAGTAAGACCTCATCTAGAATATTGTGTTCAGTTCTGGTCACCTCGTTACAAAAAGGATATTGCTGCTCTAGAAAGAGTGCAAAGAAGAGTGGCCAGAAGTATTCTGGGTTTGAATGGCATGTCGTATGTAGACAGGCTAAAAGAATTGAATCTATTCAGTCTTGAACAAAGACGACTACGCAGTGATCTGATTCAAGCATTCAAAAATTCTAAAAGGTATAGACAATGTCGACCCAGGGAACTTTTTCTACCAGAAAAAAAGAAACAAGGACCAGGGGTCACAAAAGGGGCATTCAGAAGAGAAAATAGGAGGCAGTTTTTTTACACAGAGATTTGTGAGCGTCTGGAACCAACTCCCCAGTAATGTTGTTGAAGCCGACACCCTGGGATCCTTCAAGAAGCTGCTTGATGAGATTCTGGGATCAATAAGCTACTAACAACCAAACGAGCAAGATGAGCTGAATGGGGCCTCCTCTCGTTTGGAAACTTTATTATGTTCTTGTGTCTTAATACATGCCGCTGTATTACTTATCAATATTATTATTATTTACTATTTGTTTTGCCATTAGGTACTCAACATAAAAGAAATATAAACAAACCTTTGCACCTGGATTGTCTGTTCTTTGATCACCTGTACCTGCACACTTTGCCACAATCCCATACACAGTGAAAGAAAGAAAGGTACAGCTACTGATCTTTACCAAATGCTTCACATACCGGATGACTCTCTGGTAGACTGGGACAAAAAACTAGACCTACTGTGTTTCCCAGACTTGTACACTCATGGAATTCATGCTGAACGGACACCCCATTTGAATCCAACAGAGTTTGTCAAAGCTCTGCTTCAGTCATGCCATGTGCAAAAGGCTGAATCAGCAATATATCTTTCACCTGTAACATCAGGCCAATCTTTGCCAGATTAATGGAGGACCTGGACTGACCTGGGACAATACATAAAGGTGAATGGACCAGGGTTTGCAAACATGCCCGTCAGTGAACTTGTTGCACAAGATCCTGTCAGTGTATCTCAGTTCATGCACAACACGTTGTCGCAAGTGACGCTGAATCAGCTAGGCTGGTCAGTAAAATATTGACTCCTTTGACATGGAGGATCTCGGTAGCTACAGCTGTTGGTTCATCAATTGAATCAGATTCAGTTGTATTGTGTCTGCCAACTGATGATGTGAGGCAGAACAGTAATTGGATACCAGAAAATATGAATAACAGTGAGTTTTGGCCTCCTTCAGTGTTCTGGACGGAAGGTGTACCTCGCAAAGTGACTCTGTGCGAACAAAAGGAAATATATAGAAATAATATTTACAGCTAAACGTATCCAAGTATCTTATAGGAATGAAGTCAGGCCATGGAAATCCACACCTGTGATGGAGAAACATTGGATCAAGGGACTTTGTGTGGAAACAACTAAGAGCGAAACCTGGTACAGAAGCTGAATCCTGCTGAGAACATATGGATATGCTGAATAAGGACAGGGTGTTACTTCAGGACACTATGTGTCTGTTCTTGCTGGGGGTGCTACTGGAAAATGGGTGTGTCACATGCGTGACTACTGTGCACTGTATTTTGCTTTATTAACTGTGTGTTTCATTTTAAGATTTTGAGTGTATTTGTTATTTACTTTTTGTTTTGGTTGTATTTAAATAGTCACTTATGGTTAACACATTGTATGTTTGTATGTGATTGCACTTTATCAGAGTTCGGCACGAGATTTTGATTCACAGGACACTGCATTTCGGGAGGAGAGCATCCCTATAACACTGCATTAGCTGCAAGCAAAGAGAACGAGTGAATAGTGAATGAATGGAATGGGATTAGAGTTGCCACCCCGCCGGTATTTTACTGGATTGTCCGGTATTTTTATGTACTTTGACCCCCTGTGTAGGCCCTGAACAATTGTAACAGTGCTACTGTTGGCATGGTTTTAACCATACCACTTTCTTTTTATTCTTTTAACTGTATAGTTTAATTTAAGTAATAAATTGTTTGGATTGATTGCCAAAGTTGGTTCTTTGGTATTACACTGCTGCTATGTTTTGATTACTCAAGAGAGTTGTACTAGACCTAAGATATTCTTATTCTTATTCTTATTCTTATTCTTATTCTTTGTTTTCTTTTTGTTCTTTTGATAACCTGGCAGTAGCTGTGGCCTGCTTGGACTGCACGTGATCTGAAGTACAGAAACCCAGAGCCAGACACGGGTCTGACAACTGGAAGCTGGAGTTATGTTTTTATGCTGTTTTTATGTGATGTTTGACCCTGTACTTGCATGATGTGTTTTATCATTGATGTAAATAGAATAAACTTTGTACATTTATATTACTGTTTCCCCTGTCCTGTGAAATGGTTTTGAGCTGTCTGTGAAGGGTGTACACCTAGGAATTTGAACTTGTTTAGGGTTAGTGAAATTGGTTAATTGGATTTCTAGTGTCCATAAATCACTAGGTGGCATAGACACAACTACAGAACGGCAGGTCACTACTGTGACGTCCACGTGATGGTGACTATATATATATATATATATATATATATATATATATATATATATATATATATATATATATATATATATATATATATATTACACACAATTGCAAATAAATGTGCGTGTGCGTGTGTAATAGTGTAGCGTTTCACGCAGTGTGCAGGATAGAAGGAGACAACATGCCGTTTCCAAGTTCAACACTTTATTTATGAATCTCTTTCAGAGCCCACTGCTCTAGCCACTTGCTCTGCACCGACCCCAATGAGCATGAAACGCCCCGTTTTATAGCTTAGCCCCGCCCCTTTATGTTAATCGGGTGCCAGAGCGAACAGCTATCCCATTGGTCCCCAGCCGCACACCAGGACCAATGGGCACACACAACAAACAGCCAATGACAGAGAGGAACACAATACAGTGGCATAACAGACAGTAGAAACAAGAGGGAATACAGTACACAACCACAATACACGGATCGCTACACTACTACTGTGACGTCCATGTGACGGTGACATTATATATATATATATATATATATATATATATATATATATATATATATATATATATATATATATATATATTATACACACAATTGCAAATATATGTGTGTGTAATAGTAAAACCTTTTTACCATTGTTGTGCTTTTTTTCATACACATATGTTTTAGCGGATATTTTTTTGGTTGATGGAAACAGAGCTACTGACAGTTTCCATGACAAATTCAGAGCTCTCACATTTCTCTTCTCAACGAGCTGAAATGGCATCGAAAGCAGCCGCCGTCATTCAATTTGCCTTCATCAATTCTGAAATTGATGAACAGAATAAAAAACGGACAGCAAAGTGCAAGCATTGTAACACAAAGGTGAGAGAAGTGCGGGGAACGTGTTTTTCTAGGTAAGCCCATTGTTTTCCATGTGTATAGCTGTTATATCTAGCGAAACCGTCTTCAGCCAGGTGGGCCTGATCATAACACAAGTGGAAGGTTCGGAAGGATCCTAGTGTTTCTCGGCTTCCACATGTCACAGCAATATACTTCATCTCTTCCGAGTCAGTACAGGGCTTGCAGCAGTGAGCTAAGTGGAATAATTGGCAATTTCCTAATTGGGATATAAAAGGTTGTAAAATAATTACACAGTCAAGTTTCAAGTTGAAAATTCTCTCAAGATGTTTCCAATTATATGTAAATAGTTCATGTAAATTGTTTTATACACTTTTTCAGGGTGTGTAGTGTGTAAGTGAATTGATTGTAACTGGAAAAAGTCAATAGAACACATTTTTCAGATGTTGGATTTTTTTGTGTTTATTTGGTTTATCCAAAGAAAAATAGCTTTCAATAAAATAAATAGTTGTTATTATCTTTGCTGTTCTTCTTCTAGCAAAAATTAATTTAGTTTGGTTGGTCACAACAAAAATATATTGGTCTCAGTACATGTGGTCTTGGTCTTGGTACGTTTGGTCTCGGTCTTGGTCTCGGTACGTTTGGACTTGGTCTCGGTATGTTTGTTCTTGGTCTCGGTACGTTTGGTCTTGGTCTCGGTCTCGGTACGTTTGGTGTCAGACTCGGTACGTTTGGTCTCGGACTCGGTACGTTTGATCTCGGTATGTTTGGTCTTGGTCTCGGTACGTTTGGTCTTGGTCTCGGTACGTTTGGTCTCGGTCTTGGTCTCGGTACATTTGGTCTCGGTACGTTTGGTCTTGGTCTTGGTCTCGGTGCATTTGGTCTTGGTCTTGGTACGTTTTGTCTTGGTCTCGGTATGTTTGGTCTTGGTCTCGGTGCGTTTGGTCTCGGTCTCGGTACGTTTGGTCTCGGTCTCAGTACGTTTGGTCTTGGTCTCAATACGTTTGGTCTTGGTACGTTTGGTCTTGGTTTCGGTACGTTTGGTCTTGGTCTCAATGCGTTTGGTCTTGGTCTCGGTACGTTTGGTCTTGGTCTCGGTACGTTTGGTCTTGGTCTCAATACGTTTGGTCTTGGTCTCGGTACGTTTGGTCTCGGTCTTGGTCTCGGTACGTTTGGTGTCAGTCTTGGTCTCGGTACATTTGGTCTTGGTCTCGGTACGTTTGGTCTTGGTCTCGGTACGTTTGGTGTCGGTCTTGGTCTCGGTACATTTGGTCTTGGTCTCGGTACGTTTGGTCTTGGTCTTGGTCTCGGTACGTTTGGTGTCGGTCTCGGTACGTTTGGTCTTGGTCTCTGTATCGGTACATTTGGTCTAGGTCTCGGTACATTTGGTCTCGGTCTTGGTATGTTTTGTCTCGGTACGTTTTGTCTTGGTCTGGGTATGTTTTGTCTTGGTCTCGGTACGTTTGGTCTTGGTCTCGGTACGTTTGGTCTTGGTCTCGGTGCGTTTGGTGTGGGTACGTTTTGTCTTGGTCTCGGTATGTTTGGTCTTGGTCTCGGTACGTTTTGGTCTCGGTACATTTGGTCTTTGTCTTGGTCTCGGTACGTTTGGTCTTGACTACATCACTGGCTGTAATCCTAACTTGTTGCACCCTATTTCATATTGTATTCTATTAGTATTATTGCACTTACTGTAAACTACACCATAATTAAATATCAGTCTTGCATTGCAACCCTGTACTGCCCTGTAACACCTGTAAGTCAGCTTGGATAAAGGTGACTGCCAAACAAATAATAACAATAATACAAAATGTAGTTGGTGTCATGTTGTACTATTATTATGTTTGTATCACTTTAAACAGTATAGCCTTTTTATTTTGTGTATAATCTTTAAAATATACAGTACTGTGCAAAAGTTTTAGGCAGGTGTGAAAAAATGCTGTAAAGTAAGAATGCTTTCAAAAATAGACATGTTAATAGTTTATATTTATCAATTAACAAAATGCAAAGTGAGTGAACAGAAGAAAAATCTACATCAAATCAATATTTGGTGTGACCACCCTTTGCCTTCAAAACAGCATCAATTCTTCTAGGTACACTTGCACACAGTTTTTGAAGGAACTCGGCAGGTAGGTTGGCCCAAACATCTTGGAGAACTAACCACAGTTCTGTGGATTTAGGCAGCCTCAGTTGCTTCTCTCTCTTCATGTAATCCAGACTCGATGATGTTGAGATCAGGGCTCTGTGGGGGCCATACCATCACTTCCAGGACTCCTTGTTCTTCTTTACGCTGAAGATAGTTCTTAATGACTTTCGCTGTTTGTTTGGGGTCGTTGTCATGCTGCAGAATAAATTTGGAGCCAATCAGATGCCTCCCTGATGGTATTGCATGATGGATAAGTATCTGCCTGTACTTCTCAGCATTGAGGAGACCATTAATTCTGACCAAATCCTCAACTCCATTTGCAGAAATGCAGCCCCAAACTTGCAAGGAACCTCCACCATGCTTCACTGTTGCCTGCAGACACTCATTCGTGTACCGCACTCCAGCCCTTCGGCGAACAAACTGCCTTCTGCTACAGCCAAATATTTCAAATTTTGACTCATCAGTCCAGAGCACCTGCTGCCATTTTTCTGCACCCCAGTTCCTGTGTTTTCGTGCATAGCTGAGTCGCTTGGCCTTGTTTCCACGTCGGAGGTATGGCTTTTTGGCCGCAAGTCTTCCATGAAGGCCACTTCTGACCAGACTTCTCCGGACAGTAGATGGGTATACCAGGGTCCCACTGTTTTCTGCCAATTCTGAGCTGATGGCACTGCTGGACATCTTCTGATTGCGAAGGGAAGTAAGCATGATGTGTCTTTCATCTGCTGCAGTAAGTTTCCTTGGCCGACCACTGCGTCTACGGTCCTCAACGTTGCCCGTTTCTTTGTGCTTCTTCAAAAGAGCTTGGACAGCACATCTGGAAACCCCTGTCTGCCTTGAAATTTCTGCCTGGGAGAGACCTTGCTGATGCAGTATAACTACCTTGTGTCTTGTTGCTGTGCTCAGTCTTGCCATGGTGTATGACTTTTGACAGTAAACTGTCTTCAGCAACCTCACCTTGTTAGCTGAGTTTGGCTGTTCCTCACCCAGTTTTATTCCTCCTACACAGCTGTTTCTGTTTCAGTTAATGATTGTGTTTCAACCTACATATTGAATTGATGATCATTAGCACCTGTTTGGTATAATTGTTTAATCATACACCTCACTATATGCCTGCAAAATCGAGGAGCTCAGAAAGGGCGACAACCACAAGGGCAGTCACTCCCCAACTGTCTCACGCCTGGCACGAAGCCCTCCAACACGGACAACCGCTCACCATCTTGTCCCCGGCCTTGTCACGCATCAGGGGCGAGGAGCTCAGGCAGGGCGACTTAACCACATGGGAAATCCTCCCCACCTGTCTCACGCCCGGCACGAAGCCCTCCAACACGGCCAACCGCTGACCATCTTGTCCCCGGCCTTGTCACGCATCAGGGGCGAGGAGCTCAGAAAGGGCGACAACCACAAGGGTAGTCACTCCCCAACTGTCTCACGCCCGGCACGAAGCCCTCCAACACGGCCAACCGCTGACCATCTTGTCCCCGGCCTTGTCACGCATCAGGGGCGAGGAGCTCAGAAAGGGCGACAACCACAAGGGTAGTCACTCCCCAACTGTCTCACGCCCGGCACGAAGCCCTCCAACACGGCCAACCGCTCACCATCTTGTCCCCGGCCTTGTCACGCATCCAGCCTTAATAGACGGTGAGGGGCTAGGAACACCACAGGAAAGGCGAAAACCCACAAGGGGAATTCACTCCCGCCCTGACTCCTGCCCGGCACGAGGCCTGCCACATGGCCAATCAAGCTCATCATCATCTGCGCCCCCAACCCCGCCGGGGTTCACCAAACCTTGTCCGCAACCATCGGCCGAGAAGAGACGGGAAAGGGTGTCCGGGGACCACCTAACCCTAACTAGGGTCAACGAAGTTCCATCAGGCCGAGCCCATCTCTGGGCTTCGCAAAGGATCTGTCTCGCAGATATCCAGGCTCTGTTCGATCAGACGCCGAGCCTGCTGATGGTTAGCGGGAGCCTCATCGTGGACATAGAACGATGCCTGGGTCTGCAGGCTGTGGGTCATGTGCCGGGAGACGGTCACTTTGCTCACCTCCCCGTGAGTAGCCCAAGTCTGTTGGGAGAGAGAGAGAGAAGGGGGGGTTATCTCCGATAGTGATCACATCACTACCATTAAGACGTTCCCCCCGTGATACTCACATATGTAGCTACAGCACTGCGAATCATCCCGGCTGTGACCCTCTTGCCAATACCGCAGGCCTCCCACGCTCTACTGAGATGACGGCCCATATTTGCAACCGGTTTGCCGCCGCCGGTGAAAAAAAACGAACGCGGATGGCGATGGTACCCAGGGAGAGTGGCTCTGAGAACGGAGAATCTCAGCAACCAACCGTGCTCTCTGGCGCTAACCACCAACACAGCCGCACCGTATTTTGCCGCTGTCTTGTGATCGTACACCCGTACGTGGAACTGATTATCGTGGTGGTGGGCACACTCCACCTCACCGGCCGTCATGTTCATCAGAACGCCCCTTCGGTGACCGTTATGGATCATCAGCTTACCGCAGATCATTCCAACCAGGGTCGGCACCACGTTCATGAGCCCCGTCTCAGCGAGATGGAGGAGATCTGGGATCAGCTTGTTGCAACGCGTGTCAAATTGCTTGAGGTGGCCCTTCGGAATCAACCGTTCTGCAAAGAGATGGTAGGACAAGCCATCAGAGGTCACGGGGCAACAAATGGGAATCTCTTTCCGTCACCGGAAAAACACCACTTACGTTGTCCGAGCTCGGCAACTTTCTGGCGGTGCAGGATGAGCTCACGTTGTCCTGCTCTGCGGAATGCATTGAGCAGAAACAACAGGGCCTTCAGGTGCCTTTTCCTCGCACAAACGCTGGGCAGTCGGGCCTCCAAGAGGTAACGGAGGAAGCTCGCTACGTCCGTCAGATAACTGTGGACCGTAGTGGGCGCCCACCCCGACTTCAGCAGCTCCGAGTACCACCTGGAGAGGGACAGAAGGTAAATGGTTTAGGCCCTCAACGTGCACACGCGCACACGTTAACCATGCATACGGGTTCAGACTCACAGTTGACATCTCTCGGTGTCCCTGAGGAACGCCAGATTGTCAGCGAAAGACTCGCCCGGGGAAGCATCTGCCATTAACCCAAGGAACAGGCGCACGTGCTGGACTGCCTGTAGCGAATTTTCCCACTTCTTGGAAGAGGGTTGACGGCCAGTGAGGAATTGGAGATACAGCCGTAGACATGGAGCTGTGGCAAAGGAACAACAAGATCAGATCAGATGAGGGCAAGTCATCGGTCATCACAGGTTATTCACCAACATCAACCCCGCTGATACCATTGGCAATCTCAATACTCACGGTCAGGCGTTGTGGGCCGCTGGGAACGGCCACAACAGGGATGGCCCTCGGAACCAGACTCGGAACCAGACTCGGAGGAACCCGATGAAGCCCCAGGCGAGTCCCCAGGCGAAGCCCCAGGCACGTCCGCAGGCGGAGCCCCAGGCACGTCCGCAGGGGAGCCCCCAACTTGCCGACCTTTTGCCTCAGACAGAAGGGTTGGGCAAGATGGGTCCAAACGCATCAAACCATTAATGCGTTCGAAGTGCCTGTCTAGGCGGACAAAACACCGACTGAGGGACCCTTGTATCGGGCAGTCTAACTTCCCATTCAGTCTGTGAATACAAACAAGCAGAAAGCCAACATTAGTGCCCGAAATACAATCGCCGTAATCAGCCCATATTCATGCGTGTCAACACCTACTTTGCCATTTGTAGGATTCTCTCCGGTCAACTCCGTTTGTAGGATTCCTTGGATCGATTCCATGCACGTCTCCTCGCTCCCACTGCCAAAGACAAATGAGAGACTCTCACCCAGCGGGCCTTTTATGGTCGTCATTTACGGCTGCCACTTTACGTCAGGGGCAAGGCTCTCTGGAATGTGGGGCGTGACCAATTCGTGAACCACCCCTCAATGGTCACAGGTGGGGCACGCACTCACACCCAAGGAGCTGGAGAGGAACCGTCCACACAGAGCGCGGACGTGTCCACAACCGAGCACCCAGGATTCGGCCCCAAGTCTCGGGCAAGGAGGTGGAGACGCCAAGGCCGTGAACCACCCCTCAATGGCCACAGCAGCGGCGCGCACTCACATCTTGCCCAGAAAGAGAACCTCATCCACGGGCTTCAGCGTACACCGTGACGGCGCAAGCATTTGGCCCAATCCTTGGACTCCCCTCCACGGAGAGAGTGATGGTGTGGCGACCAAACTCAACTCCGCTCACCCCAGTCCGCGGTAGGGTGTGAAAGACCCTTGCACAAAGTGAGAAATTACATCCGGGAAGACAAGGAGGAATCCCGTCAACTCCTGCCCAGCCACGGACGCCACACAACGGCTCCAAACGGGTCCTTCACATGCATTCTGACACCTCGGGTCCTGACTTAGTCAAATCATTTTGATCAAAAAACCTTGTCGATGGAAATCTCCGCGGACCCCCCCATTGTATCTTGAACACGGGAAACTGAAGGGAGGGAGGGCCCGGGTCCTTGGGAACAGGAGTCGCCGCCGCCCCGCAGCCCCTTTTCGCCTCTGCCCTCGGCAGACTTCCACAAACGGCCCCGAGGTGGCCATGGTCATCTAATGTTAAAGATAGGGAACATGACCATGTTTTTTTGAAAACTTAGATTCTGACGGAGCCGAAAAAGTCCGGACTCTGGTCATATAATGTTAAAGATAGGGATTTCCCTCCGAAAATTCCTCTCAACATGACCATGGCTCCCAAATCACCTCCGGAGAAGGTAGACATGACCAGAGACTGAAAGGGAACGCACGGAGGAGCCAAGGGCGCAAACCCCAGGTCTCGAGCCGGAAATGGGAGCCTCCAGGCCCGCATGAACGGGCGCCCGGGCACGGGGGGTCAACCCCCCCTTCCCCCTTCCCGCAACATGACCAGAGCTTTGCTAGAACTTAGCCTCCCGTTCCAACAACATGACCAGAGCTTTGCTAGAACTTAGCCTCCCGTTCCAACAACATGACCAGAGCTTAGGGCTGAACATGACCAGAGCTTGGCCAGGTCCTTAAGGGGGCTTAGCCCGGTCCTGAGCCCGAGGAACGGGGCCTCCAGCCCGGCCTGAACCGGCGCCAGACGCGGGAGGGGGCCATCGGGCAGACTTCCAGGGGAGGATGCCGCCAGGGGGTGAAGGGGGACCCTGACCGGGGTGCAGGGCCTCCCACACGGCTTCGATCGGTCGCTCGTGCCCTTAGAATGAACCTCCGTCCTGACTTAGAAAAATTTTTTTGATCGAAATGCCGTGCCCCTAGTAATATGCACCTACCTCCCCAGTGTATCTGACATATATTTGCATTAAGGGAGTAAGCCACGAGTTGACGGGGACCTCCTGGAACTCCCGCTAGGCCACACATAGCAAATATGTCCCCTTAGGAGAAGGTAACTTTTAATCGGAGCTCTGGTCATGTTAGCTAATTCTGCCCATGGTCATGTAGGCTAATTCTGCCTCTGGTCATGTTAGCTAACTGTGCCTATGGTCATGTCAGCTACTTCTGCCTATGGTCATGTCAGCTACTTCTGCCTATGGTCATGTCAGCTACTTCTGCCTATGGTCATGTCAGCTACTTCTGCCTATGGTCATGTCAGCTACTTCTGCCTATGGTCATGTCAGCTACTTCTGCCTATGGTCATGTCAGCTAATTCCGCCTCTGGTCATGTCAGCTAATTCCGCCTCTGGTCACGTTAGCTAATTCCGCCTCTGGTCACGTTAGCTAATTCCGCCTCTGGTCACGTTAGCTAATTCCGCCTCTGGTCACGTTAGCTAATTCTGCCTATGGTCATGTCAGCTAATTCCGGCTCTGGTCACGTTAGCTAATTCTGCCCATGGTCATGTCAGCTAATTCCGGCTCTGGTCACGTTAGCTAATTCCGCCTCTGGTCACGTTAGCTAATTCCGCCTCTGGTCATGTCAGCTAATTCCGCCTCTGGTCACGTTAGCTAATTCTGCCTATGGTCATGTCAGCTAATTCCGCCTCTGGTCACGTTAGCTAATTCTGCCCATGGTCATGTCAGCTAATTCCGGCTCTGGTCACGTTAGCTAATTCCGCCTCTGGTCACGTTAGCTAATTCTGCCCATGGTCATGTCAGCTAATTCCGCCTCTGGTCACGTTAGCTAATTCTGCCTATGGTCATGTCAGCTAATTCCGCCTCTGGTCACGTTAGCTAATTCTGCCCATGGTCATGTCAGCTAATTCCGGCTCTGGTCACGTTAGCTAATTCCGCCTCTGGTCACGTTAGCTAATTCTGCCCATGGTCATGTCAGCTAATTCCGCCTCTGGTCACGTTAGCTAATTCTGCCTATGGTCATGTCAGCTAATTCCGCCT